>NC_056728.1:63525624-63765624 GCF_019279795.1 Protopterus annectens | reverse complement strand
GTTGTACTTTCTTCCCATTTATCTGTTAAGCCACAGATATTATCAATCTGACAATATATGTTTTAAGGTCCCAGTTATACAAATTTCCCAAACTGCTGCTTCTGGCATTGTGTGCTGTTGCCTGATATGAGAGCATCAGGTATTTATCAAGAATATAGACGTCACACCTTTACTCATTGTGTCTTTTAGGTTATTTAATTCAAATTGAAATAATAATAATCTGGACCTTAATTGAAGCATATCAGGGCCCACTAGCCTTCTTGGTCACCTTGGAATGGTAGGAGCTGGCATCTCTTCCTTTGGATTGCTGTGCTCTGCTAATGGCACAGTGTCTTTTGAGTTAACATTCCTTGTTAGTAAATGTATCCCTCACTTTTTTGTACTTTACTGTTCCCAGGTATGCATTATGTATCTTCTCAAGCATTTGCCTTCCCACTTGAGTGGGTGCTATTATTTGACCAGCTTTAAATATTAAGCCTTGTACACTGAAATTAAAATAAGATTTTCTTTTTTGCCAGTGAATTTTGCTCAGGCTAGTTTCTCACTGTAATGTTTGTTTTCAATGTACATTTGTTAAGAAGTCCATCTTCAGGAACCTTTAAAACTGATGCCACAGGCATTAGGCCAGATCAGCAGATATGTTTCCCAAGCTGTCTGGTTATCTTCCCCCTTCCCATCACCCATCTCCCATCTCCCATTCTTTGGCTCTGTTTTGCTGCAGTGTAATTTATTTGAAGAAAAAAAAAAGAACACCCTGTCTATCTTAAAAGAAAAAGTTGTCACTTTCAAAATACATTTGTTGATATCCTTCCTTAGATCACTGTTGCAGTCTTCTAAACTGCTGGGTCATCTTCACAGACAAACCTGGACTTTTGGTTGGGGTACCAAAACCAACACCTTCCATAGACCCTAGTGTCCAACATATGACCTAAGTCCATAGGAATAAAACCTCAGTTTATCTCACCACCAGTCTGAATGCAAGTCTCACTCCAGGCAGTCTGTTTTATGCATGGTCATTGGTGTCGTTGGCCTTCACTGGTTCAGGTAAGTGTCCCATTGGGGAACCTTCCTTGTTTTTCATAGAATCATTGTGTTTGTTACTCTATTTGATGTCAGCTGGGATGGGAAAATATGATTGTGGTAGGCAGATTCCCTACAAGGATTTCCACTCCTAGTGCCCCTTCTGTTTAGACACAGATGTTTCCTCTCTCCTCTCCTCAGACATCAAAGAAAAAGAAGTGGGTGGATTTCTCCCAGGGCATGTGTAAGGCCAGATTAGCACTCATGCTACTATCTTTTCCATCCTCTGCTCCTACTCCTGCTACTTCTCAAAAGAGACATTTAGAATCATCTTCTGAGGATGATGAGGCAGAGTTAGATTCTGATGAACAGTCTATGGCCTCCTGTTCTCAGATCCACTCTCCAGGTGAAGTAGCATCTGATGAAGACAGTCTCTCCAAGTCCCCGGTTGAGGAAGATTCATTTGGGAGAAACCATCTGTAACATGATGAAATACCTTGATTTGGAATCCAAACAAGATTTCTTTGTGTAAAAAAGATAATATAGTCTTTCAGACGTGGCACCCCAGTTCCCGGTCTTGTTCCTCCTGTTCTGGAGGCCTTTCTCAATCAGTTGAATCTACTTTCACTGTTGCTTACTCTCGGCTACCAACCCGTAAAAGGCCTGATAGATTTTACAAAATACCTGAAGATTTAAAGTTTCTGTTTAAGAATCCATTGGAACATCCTTTTGTGTTTTCCATGTATATGGGCAAACCTTCTAAACTTCTATCTGCTGCAAATGCTCCTTCCTCAGATAAAGACAGCAGAGCATAAGACAGACTAGAAAAGAAGATGTAGACCTCTTTCACTCTAGCCACTATCAGATCCAAAGGATTTTAGTATTTGCTGTCTATTTTGGGGAATTAAAATAAAACTTTGGCTTTTTTGGAGGGGCCAGGAAGTAAGCATTATGTCACATATATGGTGGCTCAGGCAACTATGATGCGGTAGAGGCTTCCTTCAGAGCAGCTGCTACAGGTTATGTTATCAAAAGGTATGCAGGTATATGCTCTCAGTCCCTTCCTGAGAATGTTAGTCAAGTTACTAGATTCTGATTTGAAAAAGGATCATCTTTTATTTGGCCCTAATGCAGCTAGACTGCTTAAAATTTTACAAGAAAGGGAGAAGATAATGAAAGTTGCAGACACATTTTTCTTATTTTGGTTTCCAGATACCAAAGAAACTACTCTGCAAAGCCCACAGCATTTGCTGGCAGGGAGTATAGCCCCCTCATAAGCCAAGAAAATACCTAGACAAAGATGCCAAGTTGAACCAGACATATATTGTAAATCCAGCAGGCCTCACTACCCAGACAAGTCAGCCTGACTACCCTTTTTCACTCTGTCCCCCCTTGGTCCCTCACTACCCCTGTTCAAATGACTCCCCTCATCTATGGAAATTTGGCAGCTCATTAACACGGACAAATGGGCCCTCTCCATTATTCAGCATGGTTACAGAATGACTTGGAAGAAACTCCCTCCATTCAGTGGCATATATGCTCCACTACCCAGTCAGATAAAGTTTCTTTCTCTCATCATTTAAGCCTTACTCCTCCAAGGCACAATAGCACCTGTGCCACAACAGTATGTGAGAAAAGAGTTCTGTTCAGGACTTTTTCTTTTCCAAGAAAAGAAGGAGAATGGAGGGCTATACTGGATCTGTTCATTCTCAACACTTTCCTCAGGGCTGCCTCATTCAAGCTGCTTCTCTCCACACTCTTCTGCCCTTCATACTTCTGCAAGCCTTTCTGGTGTCCTTGGATCTAAAGGATGCTTACCTCTGCATTCTGATCCATCCTACTTTCAGGAAAGTTTTGAGGTTTTTGGCTTGCTCATCACACTTTCATTTGTCTGCTTTGCCTTTTGGACTTTCTACAAGCCCCAGGGTTTTCACAGTGTTCGTCTCCAGTTATAGCCTTCTGTAGGACTCTGGTAATTCATATTCCCATGCTTAGACTACAAGTTAATAAAGGCATTCTTCCCACAGACACTTTTACTTCATTGTGTCCCTATACTACAGTCTGGAATTTGGGATCCATTTCAGGAAATCCACACTGGAAACAACCCAAGACCTGGTCTTCTTGGGCTGTAGACTAGATGCTAAACTCATGCAGGTTTCCTGCCTCTAGACAAGGTGTAGAGTCTCTACAATTACTTCCTGTGTCTTCTACCCCTTCAGGCTTGCACTGCAAGAGTAAACATCATATTATAAGTAAACAACATATTGTATAGAAGGATAGTGGTAATAGCACAAGACAGAGAGCACGGTATAGGATTGTTTCTGTTTTGGTACCTGTTCCAAATTGTATAGGAGGATAGTGGTAATAGCATAACAGAGAGCACGGTATAGGACTGTTTCTGTTTTGGCACCTGTTCCAAATTGGTGTATCTAGAAAGTTTATAACTTAGGTATACAGGAGATGCATGACAGGGGTAGAGCTGGATAGGGGCAGTTAGAAAAGAGCATGATGGGAAGTGTTGTTTAAGACAGGGTTGTGTAAAAGGATGTATTAATTCAAATACAGGAGGGAAATTGTTAGGGGTATAAAGATTCAAGTAGAGGAGGGCAAAAAGTTTGTGATGAACAAGAAGTTTGTGCTTTCACTAAACGTCTCAAACTGGTGATGATGAACATGAGTATGACCAAGACTGGGTTAGGTATTGTTTCAGCCACATTTTATAGCTTGGAAGTTTGCTAATTATTTTAATTTCTGTAGGGATGATGTTTCAGAGCTTGGAGATGTAATAGGAGTATACTGAGTCCACCAATGAATTATTTGTCTTATTAATATTTTAATAGAAATGTATCACTAGAATGGAGGTCCCTTGTGGGAGTGTAGGGCAATATGTTTTTTTAATGCAGGGCATTGTTCAGGAAAATATATCAGTTTGTATGCCAGAAGTAGCCAAGTATGTTATGTAGTTAACTTCTAGCCAGTTTAGCTGCTTTAAGGCGTGGCAGTGGTGAGCTCAGTGTGCAGTGTTGGAAGCAAATTTAGCAACTTTGTTGTAACAGGAGGCAAGTTTGGATTTGAGTGTAGAGTTCAGGTTTGTAAGGATAGGCGAAGCATCTAAGAGGGTTGAAAGCAAATAGGATGAAGTCATGTTTTTTCTTACTGGGTCTGTAAGGTACTGTTTTGCCCTGTAAAGGGACTCAATTTTCTGGTGGGTCTTTTTAACTGAAGAATATGTTGATTGAATTTAAGATTGTACTCTATTACAATGCCCAGTAATTTAATCTGTGGTACTACCTCAATTTTAGTATTACTTGCTGATGTAACCAAGAAAGATTGTTTTTGATAGAGATAATGTTTTGGAATGAAGAGCATCAGTTTGGTTTGATTTGGATTAAGGAGTATATCTGAATTTTTCAGCCAGGTTTCAGTTGAAGAGAGAGAAATTTGGGTGATTTCTTGTAGTCTGGATATTGTGGGGGCTGTACATATTAAAGTTAAATCACCTATATACTGTACTATATTTCCTTGGTGTATGGCAGTGTGAAGCTTGTTTTTAAAAATATTAAACTGAAGGGGTCCTAGTATAGAGCCCTGAGGGACACTTATGGTAACTGGAAATGAAGAGAGGTCTAATTGCCATTTAACTTCTTGTTGCCTTCCAGATAGATAATTAAGGAACCATTTAAGGGGGGGGGGGGGGTAGAGAGAAAGAGATCTATGGGGAGAGTTCAGCAAGTAAATGTTGGAGTGATAGTGTCAAAAGCTTTGGATAAGTCTAGGAACACAGTTGACACTAGGTTACCATTTTTCCTAAGCTTGTTTATAGTGTTGGTGAAGTGAGGGAGGGCGGTGGTTGTGCTGTGGTGGGGTCCGAAACCATGCTGTGTTTCTGAGCAGATTATATGAATTCAGGTGATGTAGAAGATGTGCATGAATACATTTTTCAAGTATTTTTGATAGGGAAGGAAGGACAGCAATGGGTCTGTAGTTACTAACTCTGTAGATGTGCCACCTTTGTGTAAAAGTGTAATAATGTATTTTTTCCAAATGGAAGGAACATATATTTATCAATCAGAGACTGGAAAACATATGCATCAGTGACAGAAATTAAAAGAGGAAAGCAGCAGCAAACTGAGAAGGTGTCTGGTTTTGTGGCAGCAGATAATGCAGTTACTAAAACATATGCAGCAGTGACAACAGACAAAAAAGGAGACTAACAGTAAACTGTAAGTAAAACTGTTTTTAACTTATTCCCACCAACGAAGCTCTGGGAGTTTGCACTGCAACTTCCAATGAGAGGAGCTTAAGCTTTTTGACAGAAACAAATGATGTATTCACACTGCAAACAAATTTTTATATTTCTTGAAGCATAGGGGTTACTAATGAATTGTAAATGGCAAACTTTCTAGCACACGTTATTTTATAGTGGTAGTATTCTTTAGGTTCTAGGTCTTCGACTGGATTTTGTAAGACACAGTAACTTTTAAGTTTGTTATATTTTGTAAACAACCTATGTCAGCAACCACTCAAGTTACACACATATTTCAGCAGCATTTTGTTTATCCAGTTGAGAGCTTTCATATGAGGTAAGCAGTTCTGTTTGTGTACTACGTTGCCAAAATATTTAGAAAAACATGATATTTATGACAATACAAATAAATAGTATATGAACACATATTTATATCACTTTGCCTGCACTAGGAAGTGGTCAAATGTCACTACAGTTATGTTTGCCATTGTGTAAGCTTTAAGAAAAAATCTGTTAATAAATTTGTAGCATCGGTTTGTAATTATTAATGCAAATATGAATAAGTAATATTTGATGCCTACAATCAGTAGGCTGTAACTGCACAAACACCTGACGGCATCACTCTGCTGTAATGAGTTAAAAAAGAAGAGATGACCAACTGTGAAAATAAGAACTAACAATGACACTGACACAATAATAGATGCTTTGTATGGGACAATTTGGTTCTAGGTTTTAAAGCTCAAGATATTTGGTCTTTTATACATACTGGGACAGAGACTTTTTGTGACTTAAAATGTGAAACCAATGGACTGATGACATTTCTTCAACTGTGTAACAAAAAGAAGAGCAATAATTCTTACTTGTTTTCTGTAAACTTCAATGTTTAAAAAAAGTTACTATAGCAATAACCCACGCTTGGGTGTGGGTAATGCTGGATTTACCCACGGTTGGTGTGGTTTGGGGGACCAAACAAAGCCAACCGTGGGTAAGTACAGCATTACCCACACCCAGAAGTGGGTTATTGCTATTATACCATGACATTATTTAAGAAAAGAAACTATTACTTTTCTTAAATAATGGCATAGTATAATGCCTGTTTACTGCCCTTCCGCAGATGTCTGGCATTCGCGACAGTTCTGATGTACTGCGCCGCGCAGTACATCAGAGTTGTGAGCAACGGAGAAAGCAAGATCTCCGTTGCTTTTTTTTTTTACTGTTTCGCTATGTTAAATGGGTTTAACATAGTGAGACAGCTTTAAAATAAGCAACAGAGATGTCCATTGCTTATTTTAAAACTGTCTCGCTATGTTAAACCCATTTAACATAGCAAAACAGTAAAAAAAGCAACGGAGATCTTGCTTTCTCCATTGCTTTTTTTTTAAAACCTGTCTCGCTATGTTAAATGGATTTAGCATAGCGAGACAGCTTTAAAATAAGCAACAGAGATCTCCGTTGCTTATTTTAAAGCTGTCTCGCTATGTTAAACCCATTTAACATAGCAAGACAGTGTTTTAAAAGTAGAGTTATACTAATGGAAAAAAGTCCGGGCGACCGGACCTTTTTCCATTAGTATAACTCGATTTACAATGTGCACGCTGGCCAATCAGCGTGCACGTTTTGGGGGGGTCATGGTATAATTTGCAGTTTAGAACTGATGAAATGAAAGAATACCATGTACTAAAATGCATACAGGGTTTATGTGAAACTGTTGAGCATATTGTGAAAGTTATAGATGAGAGAAATTTATGGAATGGAGGGTGGAGGCAGGAAGCTGTTTTGAAATGTGAAAATAAAACATGATGAAACACTTGCCAAGTGTTATTTTTCTGGGTGATCATAGTGGGACATTAAAATGTGCTGACCAACCTAAATCATATTTCTTTTGTGGATACTTTTCTCATCTAATTAATAACTGAGGCAAGGTACAATGTAACCAATGTGGACAGAAAAGATATACAGCAAGAAAGTGTGTACCTGATTGTAGGTTGTGTAAAAGGGGTCACTTTTGGATGAATTAAGAGCAAACAAATAATGAAAAAGAAGAGGAAAAGGAATAACGCATATATGAGGAAGGACAACAAGAGGCTGAGGGTAGAAGGTGAATTAGATGAAGAAGAAACTGTAGAAGAAGAAAAAATATAGAGGGGAAATGAGGTGAGAGTGTGCTTTCAGGAAGAGTTGTCAGTCAGGAGAAGGGACTGATATTAATATTTTTTGAAGTTATAGCTAGTGAAACATCTGATTCTGAGGAGCAAGGTTTATTTGTACTTAAATCCAGGAAAATATTCAGTTGGGGAAAGAATAAAAATAACAGCAAAAACAAAAAAATAACAATATTTCCCCTAAACAAAAAAAGAAGGAAAAGCAACACTTTTAGAGTACTTTCAATAGATGTGAACAGTATTACTAATATTGTAAGAAGGACCGAGGTACACAAATAGTGTGCTAAATGTATGTGGATGTTATTCTGTTAGAGGATGTAAGATTCCTGACACATGAATAAAGACTGCAAACAGAAAAATTGTGGGGTGCAATATAATATGGAACTTAGGAAGTGAACATTGTTTTAGAGTGGCTGTACTGAGAATCTGTTTTATCAAATATTAAGTTATTTACGTATTATCACAACCACGTTCCAGTCATATGCTTTGCTCTTGGGTACTCTGTACACTGTCACTTGTAAATTTACATTTTTGTTTGCTATTTCCAGGTTTTCGTGATCGTGAAATCTGCAAAGCACATTTGTTTTTATTCTGCACACAATCCGATCACAGCAGCATAACAATCCTATGGCAAGTTATCATTTCAGCAAAAGGCAGTTTCAGGTTCATTGCATGAGAAATAAACATATTTATAGTTTGTTTACTGGGTAGGTGAAGCGGTGTACTCACCTTTTTAGTCAGGACATGGGTAAAAAGGAGCTTAACAGCTAATCTCCATGTACAAATATTTACATCATGTAGTAGGAGAAAATCTGGGAAAAAAATGTAATGTAACATGTAAAAAAGCAAAGTATGGCATCACAGTTCGCTTCTTTTAAATCGGACTTACAAAAGAAAAATCAGTAGTTATATATGACTATTTTCAGATGTTTTCGGCAAACACCTTCCTCAGTCTAATCACAACCACCATCAACTGTCAAACACATTGATTATATTAATGGAGGCGTTTGCTGAAACAGGTGTATGTTTATGTCGGATCACTTTTGGAACCTGGTTGCAATAATATGTAAGTACCAATATTAGACTATCTGATGATTAACACAAAAATTATAATTGCAGAGGTCTTTAATTGTGATTTAAAGGAAAAATGTAAAAATAAAGGGAAAGATATAAAAAATACAAGAAGTGATAAACTGTGGTAAATTAGCTGCATGGAACAAAAAAGTTAATGGGCTTATAGAAAGGGAAACTTGGATCTGCAATTGATTATTTTGTATTATTAGAAGGCTTGGGGGTAGCAGATTGATACAGTTGTGATGTTTTTTCAGACCATTTAGCAATATGAATGCAGATGTTGGAAGAAAATTAGTATATTAAAATAGGGGAAAGGGAATAAAAAAGAATAAATGACAAATTGTGAGATGAAATTGGAGAGTGGGAAGTACTGCAGTTATGGAAGGATCATATAACCATGAAGGAATTTTCTATAAAAGCTGGTCTGACTGGTAGATTGAATTTGAAAAGAAGTATAATTTTTTTTTTCCCAATGACATCGTGTAAGAAAAGGAGAGAAAGTGAAGAATGAGGAATATATAGAATGTACTGAAGATATTAGAGAATAATACAAGACAATATTGTGATATGGAAATATTAAAAGAAATCAAGAAAAAACAAGGCATTATTGTTTAGGCTGAGATATTATTTACAAGAAAGGAGGGAGGAAGTATCTGCACATTTTGGTAAAATAGTAAAGGAAGATATTAGTATAATGAGGAAAATGAAAAATGTAAAAGGAGAGGTAAAAAGAACACAGCATGTGGAAATATATGCAAAAATAAAAAAAAATAAAAATCCAGAACAAGTTAAAGAATAACTTGAAAAATAAATTACTGTTAGTGAATTGGATCAGTATTGAGTCCAAGTGGCACAGGGTATAGAATGTGCAAGAAATTAATGGATTGGTAAAGCCAGTATTTTGTAAATGTACTGAATGAATGATTGAAGGAAGGGTTTGCTTATGAACTAGAGACCAATCACACTAAAACAGATAATACATTTTTTTGTGAGAATAATACAGAAGAGAATGGAAGGAAGGGTGAGGGATATTCTGGTAGAATGTATATATTTATTTTATTTTATTTATTTATTTATCCTTTGTTGACAGGGTTAGTCCCACTAGATTAGTAATCTCTTTTGAGGGAACAGTTGAGATAGTATTCATACCATTAGGGGAAATTTGGCCAGGGCATCAAGGAACTTTGTTTTACTCCTTTCGATAGGTGGCTTGGAATCTTTTACATCTGCCTTAGCAATCACCAGCTCAATCAGATGGGGCTTCAGTTTAACATCTCATCTAAAAGATGGCATACTCAGGAGTGCAACATCCCCCTTATGCTGCACTGTAGTGACAGCAACTCATCTACCTGGCATGGGAATAGAACCCACAGCCCTCTTTACCAAAGGCAAGTGTGCTACCTTTTGCACCATTGTCAGTGATGTATGGTATAGAAAATAAGGGATGTTAAAGATTTGTATTGGTTGTGAGAGTAATTTTGGATTAGATAAATAAAAGAGAGGATGTGAAACTTATATGTAGGTAATATTAAGCAAGGCATTTGATATAGTAGGACATGATCCTTTATGGAATGTTATGGAGAAGTATGTAATAGCAATAGAATTAGTAGAGTGTGTTTGTCAACTCATCAGAATTATAGAATGAAAGTGTTAGTGAATTGGTGGCTGAATAAAGAAATATGTATTAAATATATTATAAGACAAGGATGTGCCATGAGTGGGATATTGATTGCATTGATAAATAGTATAGTGAGTGCAGGTAGCTTATAAAATAAAAAAAAATAATAATAAAAGATGCTAAAAAAAAGATGCTAAAGGAGGCAGTATTCCAGTAGTTTTGACATACACAGATATAGTTGTGGTTGCTAAGAACAAAGTATGCATGAGGGAAGTATTGGTTTGACTGAATGGATGTTTAAAGCAAATGGGAATGACCTTGAATAAAGATAGAAGTAAGTGTTTGGTGAATGTGGTGGAAATTTGGGTGTGTATTTTTCAATGAATAAACTGCCTTTGCTATAGATAAAATTTAGGAAACAATGATGTAGTTATGATGAAATGGGAGGGTTTGATAAATGAAGTAAAAGAAATGTCTTCTGTGGAAGATGTAAAAATTAACATTAATGAAAAAGGTTTATCTGGTGAATTTTGTATTACTGGGAAAAACAGCATATATGTCGAATGTTTATATGATCCCAGGAAAAATATGAAAAGAAAATTGTGCAATTGGTGTTTTCTTTCATATGGGGTTCAAGATTAAGTTCAGTGAAAAGAGACATAATCTGTATGAGTGAGGATGAAGGGGGATTGGGGTTACTAAATCCAGTTGTTTATTATATTTCTTTAAACTTGTACAGAAAATTAAAGTGGGTAAAGGAAGAGAATGAAAAATGAATAGTGAGAATGTTTAAATATAAGTACAAAAAGTTATGGGAGATAACGAGAATAAGAAAGAGAAAAAGAATATGCATGTATTTATTTATTTAACATTTGTTTACTGGGAAGGTTTGACTAGGACAGAGCCCATTTTCACAGAGGCCTGGGAGAAATGCTCCAGATGCATGTCTTTGGAATTTGGGAGGAAACTGGAGTACCCCGGAGGAAACCCAAGCAAACAGAGGGGGAGGGCATGCAGACTCTGCACAGAAGGCACCCCAGCCAAGAATCAAACTGGAGAACCTCTTGCTGTAAGTCAACATTGCTAAGCACAGCACCATTGTGCTGCACAAATGTAAATTAATAAATTGAAAATTATCAAGAAAAAAACACAACATGGAAAATCAATAAAAAGAATGGAAAATAAAAATTAACAAAGATAAAACAATGTGGTATAATAATGTGATGAAACAATATTATCAGGGAGATCTATGGCAACATTTATGAGAAGAAGTGATAAAAGAGATGAAAGTGAGGGAAAGGTGGTGTACCAAAATAGTAGAGTGTCATGATTTCCTATGGATAATAGTAATAAATAAGTTACTAGTAAAGGGGAATATGCTGTATTAAAATTGAGAGAGTTTATTGTGTGGGGAGAAAGAGACAACAGAGCTTTTTTTTTAAATATAAAACAGTGGTGAAGCTCTGGAAAGAGTGTGAAGAAATTTTTCTGAGGGTATGAATGACACTGTAGATATGAATATGATAATGTATGGATATTAAAAGAACAAGAAGAAAGAATATGTGAGAAGGGTAGATAAAATTTTCTTTTAGCTTTGGTACAAGAGATGGCTTCCAGTAATTTATAGGAAAAAATAAATCCAATGTACTCAGACGTGATTAAAATAAATGAAACGGTGAAGAAGTGTGTTACTTGTCTAGTCAGGATATAATAGACAAGACTTCGTGGGTTCTGTTCAAGCAGCTTTATTATATACAAACATATCAGGACTGAGGCCTAATAACTTTAACTTAGATAAATGTATAAACAAACTAGCTATTACAAAGTGGCACTGAAGCTAGCATGTGCTGGATATTTTATATGCGCGTTCAGTCCTTGAAATGCTTCTTAAAGATACAGCGCACACACTATATTCTACAGAGTGTATCACATAACAAAGGACTGGACACATGGAAGAATCTTTTACTAGCTATTCAGATGAACTGATAAAACTGCCAAAATCAAAAAGCTGAAATTAAGAAAAGGCTTCCTGAGTATGAGACGCGAGCACGTTCAGAAAATGGTAGAATTAGACAGTGGGCACAGAGAAAACCTGAGATTTCCTACTATACTAGAGTAACTGGGAGGAACTGACTATTTTATTTTATTTTACATTTGTTGACCAGGCTAGTCCAGCTGGATATATGTCCATTTTCAGTGGAGGCCCGGGGAGAAAAGCTCCGCAAATTACAACAACATAAAAGGTCAAGACAAAGACAATAACAGTATAATTTGGTACATAAGTTTTAACAATTATAGTACAAGCCTAAGATTATACATTTTATATTTCAGTAGGAAAAAGGAAAAATGTATCTAAGAATAGATGAATAAGACTAGTACATTTGTATTAGAAATGGTGTAGTACAAATCTTTATAACATATTACAAAATTAGATACACCTAGTAATTTATGATGAGATACTAAGGTCTCACAAAAACCTAAGAAAGAAAAACACTAGAGATCAATAGAGTGTAGAAGAACAGCAAACAAGGATGGATTTCTAGTGTTATTTAACACATAGGTTGTGATACTATATGAAGGTGTTTGATCATTCCACAGTATATACTTATTTACATGAGAAAAAATCCTAAGGAAGGTTAAGCTTACTAAAAATTAATGATACAACACAAGATCATGATCATGGGAGGCTAGGAATTGTGGGAGTCTAGTTAATAGTTAGGTACTTAGTCTGGTTTAACACAGGGGCATAGCCAGTGTGATTTGAGGTAGGGTTTAAGCTTGCTTTTAAATAAGCTGACAGAGGATATTGAGGTTAGCTGGCTTGGGAGGATGTTCCAGGCTGTACCTACTGTATTGGAGAACAAGGTGTCACCAGCTAAGTTGTTGGATTTTGATATTTGTACAAGTAGGTTATTAGCTGAGCATAGGGTCTTGAGGTTGTTATAGGGGATGACTAGGGATGTAAGTATGGGTGTATTTTGAGGTAAATACAGGATCTTATGGGCTACTATTAATTGATTGAAAAGTATTAAATTTGGCAGCTCTAACCATCCTAACTGATTCAGATTGATACAGTGATGAGTTCTATAGGAGGACCCAGCTGCAAATCTGGCAATATTGTTGTAGGAGGATGTAAGTTTACTCAGATTACTTCTACATATTTTGGTATAGATAGGGGAGGCATAGAGCAAGGTAGAGATGAGGTGGGTATGAGCAATAGTAACCCTGGCTGGAGGTGTAAGAAAGGGTTTTATTCTATAGAGGGAACCTAGTTTCTTGTTTACTATCTTTATGGTGTTATTAATGTGAGGTTCAAAGGACAAGTTGTTATCTATTAGTACCCCGAGTAGTTTGGTGGTTGGTTCAGGAGATATTATAGTTCCATCATTTGAAGTAATAGCAAAGTTAAGTGGCGAGGTTCTGCGGGTGGGGGTAAATAGTAGCATTTTTGTTTTTTTGAGGTTAAGGATAAGACGTCTTTGTAGGAGCCAGTTTTCAACTGTACTAAAGGTCATTTGGGTTAGTGACTGAAGTTCTGATTGAAAAGCAGCAGCGCATATGAGTGTGGAGTCATCAGCGTATTGGATACAGTCAGCTTGAGGAATTACAGAATGAAGGTCATTTGTAAAGATGGAGAAGAGTAATGGGCCTAATATAGATCCTTGTGGGACCCCTAGAGTGACTGGGACGTGGGAAGATAAAGTATTTTCCCATAGTACAGCCTGTTGCCTGTTATGTAGGTATGATTGGAACCACTGTATAGTATGGTTGTCCAATGACAGTTTTTGAGTGTGTCTATAAGGAGGTGGTGATTCACCATGTCAAATGCTTTGGACAGGTCAATAAAAACAGCTGAGGATAGAGTATCAATATTACGATTACTGTTAATATGGTTAGTGAAGGATAAGAGAGCAGAGGTGGTGCTATGAAATGGTCTAAAGCCATGTTGACAGGGTGCTAATAAATTGTGATCGAGTAGGTAGGTTAACAGTTGTATGTGTATACATCTCTCCATTATTTTTGCCAAAGGAGATAGAATAGCTATGGGCCTATAATTGGACAACTCTTTGGAGTTACCACCCTTATGCAGGGGAATAATGTGAGAGACTTTCCAGATTAGGGGAATAGATCCTTCAGAAATAGTTCTGTTAATGAGGATGGATATGGGGTAGGCTATGACATTAGCAGCTTTTTGCAGGTATTCTGCAGGTAATTTATCAGCAGAGAGAGTAGTGGGTTTAAGTTTCTGTATGAGGTTACAGATAAGTGAAGTGGGCACTGGCTGAAAATGAAATTGATGAGAATTATTGGTAAAGGTTGTGGCAGAGCCTGGGGTGCTAGGAGATAGCTGATTGGCTAGGGATTGTATGGTTTCAGTGAAAAAAGTATTAAATGAGTCAGCTATTTGGATGGGATTGTTGTGATCAGAGCCAGAGGGAGAGGGAGTACTTGAGCATCCAGGGTGTAGGAGGTTATTGATACCTCGCCAGAATTTTTGGGGATTATTTTGGTTGGTTTGTTGTAGTTGGTAGTAGTAGTTTCTTTTATCGGCTAATATGGCTTTTTTGTTTCATTTCTTAGCTGTCTGAATTGCAGGTGGTCTGAGGAGCTTTTTGTTGCGCCATTTGGCCCATTGTTTATTTCTTTGGAGGATTTTTGTTTGGTCGTTTTGGTGAGCCATGGTGCCGGTTTGGTTCTAATTCTAACTTTGCGTAATGGGGCATGGCTGTCTAAAATGGTTAGAAATTTAGAGTTAAAGTATTTCACGACATTATCTATTGGAAGGTATTTCAGGGGTGACCAGTCACAGGTGACTAGTTCAGCTTGAAAGTGAGCAGGGTTAAAATTTTTGGTAGTGCGAATAGTTCTACAGATGGTAGAGTTTAGGATGACAGTTTTTGTTCTGATTAAATAGGTAAGCAAGTGATCACTTATGTCCTTAGGGAGGGTGCCTGTTTTATAGTTTAGTTGGGGGGTATTAGTGAGTATCCAGTCAAGGGTACTAGTTTTGTTGTTAGTTTTATTGGTGCGGGTTGGGGATGTTATAGTTTGGGTAAAACCATATAAGTTGATATGAGTAGAAGGCTGCTCGGATATACAGGAGTTCCAGTTAATGTTAAAATCTCCAAGTATAATGGTTTCTTGGGGGTAGTTACTTGAGAGCCAGCTGAGGATAGCCTCTAATGTGTTGATGTTATTGCCTGGGGGAAGATAGACACATGATAGATATCTGGCTTTGCTTTTGTTAAGCTGAATCTTAGTTAGAAGAATTTCTGCATTGCTGCAAAGTGGAGGTTTGGAGTCTAACAAGGTAACTTGTAATCCATTCTTATAAAGTATGGTTATGCTTCCTCCTTTTTTAGTGTTACGGTCACGTCTTATGATATTATAGCTAGGGGGTAGAACTACACTGTCTTGTATTGATGGATTAAGCCATGTTTCAGACAGACAGAGGATGTCAAAGGAATAAACATCAATAAGGGCATGCAGGTGAGCTATTTTGTTATTGATGCTACGAATATTAAGATGAGCTATCAGGAGAGAGTTGGGGGGCTTGGTAAGTGTCTGTGTGATTGAATTTGTTTGGTGTATCAGGCTGTGTAGCTGTGATAATGGTAGGACCTGGGTTAGGGTGTATATCACCATCTAACAGGGAGTGGACCTGAACTTTTAGGATGAGTTGTAGAAGTTTAAAAATTAGGTTCTTATTTTTTCTAGCTAGTGGGTTATATTGAGAGATGTGATGGAGTCTATGAAATATGGCTGCTGAGTACTTAGCTGAGCTGGGGAGGTTGCTACCACTATGAGTGGAGCTGGGGGTAAGGACAGAGGTGTGTGTGATGTGGGTATGCAGTCCTAGGAATCTATGGTGTTCGTAGAGAGTAAGTAGATAGGGAATGATAAGTATAATTAGGAGTAGTAATAAAGGTAAGGGTTTACAGGATCCTTGAGCCATTTGTTTAGGTTAAGGTGGTTAAATGTAGGGATATTTGTGGATAGAGTGGTTGGGTAATGGATAAAGGTAAATGAGTGATGGTTCTTTAAGGGGGAGGAGATAGGGGTAAAGTGAGAATATAATAGAGGTAATAACACTTTAAGGGGAGGAGTTAGAGGTTGGTCCTAATGCATAGGGGTGTGGCAGTTAGAGTATAAGTTTAGGACCACTGGGGCGGGTGGAATTTGGGGGCAGGGTAGGGGAGCAGAGTGAGCCCACAGGGTAAATGGAGCGGGATGAGCCACAGAGGAGTTCACCCTAGGAAAACAATCAGAGGAGCAGTAAGCAAAGGTAAGTAAAGCAGCAGAGGGTAAGGTGACACAATGCCCTGATGATAGAATATGCTGAGAGGGTTGGCAGTGAAGAATATTAGAAGAAAGAAAGAATAGAGTGGGAGTATTAGCTCTTCCAGAATATTAGAATCTAAGAGCCTGTAAGTTACTTAAAATTGGAATCAGAATGGTGGTCTAAAAGAAACTATTGCTCTCTAGTGGACAAAAGCTGTATAGCAGAGGCAATATATACTGAGAAAAGAGTGCAGGGCAGTAAGTATGCTATAGAGGACTGAAGAGGAAGAACAGTAAAAATACTTGTAGTGTAAGAAGGGGGAAGGGGTGACAGGTATGGGAGCAGATAGTAAAGGCTGCCGGCTGTCCTGACTGGTGAAAGTAAACTTACAGCCTAGGATATCTCACACTAATTGTCTTAAGACTTTGGTTTAAAGTACGTACTTTACTTATAATTAAATTCCCTTGGGGACTGTCGCAGAGGGGAGGAAAGGTTCAGTTCCTTAGTTAGGGGAAACCGCAGTGTGTTGAAGAGAATAGTTGTTTTCAGCACGCAGGGCAAGTCCTCCTTAATACTGGGAAACCAGGTTGGGCAGCTGGGAATATACTATACTATATATATTATTTTTTTGAAAGCACAGCAATTGGACTGGTATTCCACAGCAGGATTTGTTAATTGAAAGAGTCTGAGTGTGCGCTCCAAACCTGGCCATGAGAAATCAGCCAAGACCTATACTATTAAAGACGCAGTCTTATCAGTAGAAATAGTTGATGCTGACAAAACTGCGGTATAAGGAAAAAGTATTAAAAATTGGATACAGCTAAATGTTTGTGGAAAATTATTGTTAAATGTACACCAGGCAAAAGAGAAGCACATTTATTCCAGCAATTAGGGAATGTCAAGAGACAGGTGTGAGATTCAAGCTACCTTATCCAGCTGTCTTCAAAATATTTTTTCCTGGAAGATTGATGTTTTTGGATCCAGAACAGGATAAGGAGGAAATAAAAAAGTTTATCTAACAAAATGTGAGTCATCAAACAGAAGGGACTTTTATTCTTATTCTTCTTGTAATAAAGTTCATACTGAGACTTTGCCCATGAAACTCTTTCCAGTGTTCCATAGGAAATGCTTGAGAGACAGAAAAAAAACACAGGAGTTAACTAGAAGAATCAGGAGTACCTTGGATGTCAACCAGAGTCTGGTGATGAGAGCCTGAGATGATCAGGAAGAAGATAAGCAACACTAAAGTTATTAGTGAATAAATGGGAGACCTTGCAGCGTTAATCACATTTGTAAAACACGGTTTTGCAAAAAGAAAAAAAAAGTGTCTGAGAAAGAGTTGTAGTTTGTTGATTTTGTTAAACTTGTGGGTGGAATGTAAAGCATATACCTCACTTTGTCATTAATGTGTAGAAGTACACTAAAAAGGGAAAAAGTATCTAAGTAAAACAGTTTTTGTTCTTATTAGTATTTGTATAAAACATTTCATGATGTAAACCATGTTATATATAGTGAAGCAGTTTTTTGTACTGTGTAGTCAGGGATATTTTAAATGTTGGGAGAGTCTCTTCAGTGACTATTGTATGTGTTAAAGATACTAAATGAAACAAGTACTTCAGTTATAAGCAGTATAGGCTTTACAGTATAACAAGATAAGAAAGACTGGACAAACAAGTTTCATAGGCTCATAGGAGGTTACTAGGCTAGCAGCCCTACACCCCTTACAAGCCTAGCCATGTAAATCCCAAATTGCCCCAAATGTCCTTATTAAGTGGATGTACTTTGCAGAGTTAGTCTATGGTCAACACTGACTCCCCCTCCATGAGAGACATGGGTACCACCCCTGGGATGACTTTGCGGTCTCCCATCTATTTGTCCAGGTTGCACTTGAAACTTGAATAGGGCCACTGAGGAGCTCTGCTTCACATGAATTGGAAGTTTGTTCCAGAGGAGCGGCAGTCTCTCAGAACCATATTTGTCTCACCAGCATGTTCTGTTAATGTCACAAGCTAGGTTTAGATCCCTTGACTGAGTGACTCTTGTACTGTTAGATTTGTGGATTTGAAGAATATCCATCAGGGCAGGGGAAGAGACTGCCCTGTAGGCTAGGCACAATTCTCCTCTCAGCAGCCTATACAATACAGAGTACAATGACAGAGCTTTTAGTTTATCCATGTACATCATGGTTTGGAGGCTGTGTATTTTCTTACTGAGGAACCTCTGTGGTCTCTCCAGCTGCTGCAGGTGTCTGTTGAGGTACATGAAAAAGTGAACATTGTAGTCTTAATAGTAGTCTGATGAGGGTCAAGTACATTGAGGCTATAACATCCTTAGACCTGGATGTGATGCCCTTACTTATGAGGTGCACAATGTAGAACGCTTTCCTTATCACAGTCGAAACTTGGTGGTCACATTTCAGATTGCTATCTACCTGTGTTTCTAGGTTTCACACCAGTGGGTTTGCAGTTAGGGGGGGGTTGTCAGTACTATAGTTAGTGGGGAATTCTACTTTGCCAAAGGGAATAATAATGCACTTTTTTGCATTTAGCTTTAGACTGTGGCTTTGACACCAGTCATTTGTCTGTGTTAGCCCTTCTTGTAGAATGTTAACATCATTGAGGGACTCAGTGATTGCACCCACTTTGCAATCATTGGTGAACTTAGTAAACCAAAGGCTGTCTAATTTAGCCTGGATTTCTGAGAAGTAGATTCTGAACAGCAAACAGCCCAGTAAAGCCCCTTGTGGTACACCACTGGTGACAGATCAACTGGTAGACGTGGAATCACCAACTTTGAGTGTATATGTTCTGTTGGTGAGACAATTGGTTTCCCATCTAGTGATGTAAGGGTTAATCCCCAGCTGAGAGAGTTTTTCAATGATACCTGAGTGGGTATAGTGTCAAAAGCCTTGGCCAAGTCAAGGTAGGTGGTGTGTACTATCTTACCTTCATCCAGGACTTTGGTGACTTTCTCGAAGAAATCTACTAGGTTTAATAAACATGATATACCCCTAACAAAACCAAACTGGGTTGGGTCTAGAGTTTGAAGGTCACCTATGTCCTTGTTGATAAGGTCCATGATGATTCTTTCCAAGGCCTTGCAGATAAGACTGGTTAAACTTATGGATCTATAGTTCTCAGAGACTGTTGATGGCCTCCCTTTGTGCAAGAGGGCAACTGTTGCTATTCTGCATTCCATTGGGACAAAGCCAGATCTCAGGCTATGGTTAAAGGGACGTCTAAGTTGGTCTGCTAGTTCCTGTTTTAGATTGCTTAGTAAGCATCCTGGGATGTTATCTGGTCCCATAGATGCCATGTTTTAGCCTTGGAGAGGGCAGATAAGACCTGATCAATCTCTAGAGATACTAGGCAGAGGACTGGTGTCTGGTATGCTTTGAGGTATGGCCAGTGGGGTCTGGGGTGAAGTTAGCACCAAATCTGTTGGCTAGCATCTATTACAAGTTGTGTGCATGACTGTGTGTTCCCTTTTAGATTTCTGATATAAGTAAATAATGCCTTATGATTATCCTTAGCTAAGGATGCTATATTAGCTTCATACTTAGCTTTAGAGGATTTCACTAGTTTCATTTTAATATGCTATGATCTTGACTTCTGAGGGTGTAAAAGTGCATTAATTATACTATGTTATATGTAGAATTACAATATTTTGCAAGGGTGAATGCCTAGATGAATGCCCTTGGCCTAAGTTATAAACAAGTGCTTTTGTAAGTAACTAGGCTTGAGAAATAAGACAAAATGATGAAAGCCATGAAAAGTGCCAAGTGTTTTACATCTGCAAGGGTATTAGCTTGTTTTTTCCCGTTAATTAATGTTCACTGAGAGTCAGGAAGTCTGCAGCTGAAGGCAGCTGTGCACTCTGTTCTATGTGAAATTTACAAAGATTTATTGATGACTACTTTTACATGGAAATGGGCTGTCTGCAAATGCAAACAATTAATCTTGAGAGTTCTGAGCATTCTACATGGAGGGAAATGTAAAATATAAAGGTACAATGGTGAGCAGTTCAGTGAAAAATAAAGTTCATAGGTTCATAGTAGACAATATTTATCTTAATTCCCCAGATATGGGATGGGGTAGTATCAGGGTAGTGGGTCTTTGGGTGTTGGAGACCTGAGTCATTTTATAGACTGCCTCTGTTCATAAGGGGCATGGTCAGTAACCCAGGAGTGAATTTATAGCTCCCCATTCATTTATCCAAATTCTTTTTGAAGACAGTGAGGGACGGACTTAGTTTTACGAAGATGGGAAGTTTATTCCATAGACAAGGTAGCCTTTGGGATAGGAATTTGTTTCTCAAGCAAGTTCTGATAGAGTTACAAATAAGGTACAGGCCCATAGAAAGTGCAACCCTAGTATAATTTTTCTTGCAAATATGTAGTATCTTTGCCAGAGCTGGATCAGATAATGCCTTGTAGGTTAGGCAAAAGTCACCTCTCAATAAATGATATAAGATAGAGTAAAGGGTTAGGGTATTTAGTCAGTCTGCATAAGACATGTGCCTTACACTTTGTATTTTTTTAGTGAGCAACCTCTAGGGCCACTTCATTTAGTGTAAGTGCATGGTTAGGTACATGCAGAAGGAAGCATTGTACTCGATTATGGGCCTGATGCAGGCAGAGTACAATGACAGTATGATTTCCTTTGTTCTTGATGCCATGCCTTTACTTATAATTTGAGCTACATGGAAGGATTTTCTCACTACCGTAGCTACCTGGTGGTCACAGTTTAGGTTACTATCTATCAGTGTTTCTAGGTCCCTCACCCCTGGGTCTACTTTTAGGGGTGTGCTATTAATATTATAATTTGCAGGAATATCTGATTTACCATATTGTATGATTATACATTTTTTAGCATTCACTTTCTCACCATGGTTTTGGCACTAGTTGTTTGACATTTTTAGGCCTTTTTGTAGGATGTCAGTATTGTTTGGGGGATTCAGTGATTGTTCCCAGCTTTCAGATGTCAGTGAACTTGGTGAGCCAGAGACCCCACACATTGGCCTTCACTTCAGAGAAGAATATACCAAACAGGAGGGGTCCCAACACTGTGGGACATTGCTGGTAAAAGGTTTCTTATTGGAAGTGGATTCACCTATCCGTACAACATGTGTCCTGTCAGTGAGCCAGTTAGCTATCCATCTGATGATGTAGGAGTTTATACCTAATTCAGTAAGTTTTTCTATGATCCCTGAGTGGAAGATTGTATAATAATCTTTGGCCAGGTCTAGATAAGCAGTGGTTACTGTTTTATGCTCATCCATGGCCCTGGTGAATTTCTTGAAGAAGTCCACCAGATTCAGTAGGCAAGACCTCCCTTTGACAAAGCCAAATTGGGTCTGGTCCAATGTTTGGAGAGTTACTATATTGTTATTGATTGGGTTCATGATAATTCTATCCATGGCCTTGCAGATAAGACTGATCAAGCTTATGGGTCTGTAGTTCCCAGGGTCAGTTGATGCAGAGAGACGACTGTTGCAGTCCTCCATTCCTCTTTGACAAAGCCTGTTTGGAGGCTGTGGTTAAAGAGGGTTTATAGTGATCCTGAAAGATTCTGTTTTAATCTATTTAAGAAGCATCCTGGAATGTTGTTGGGACCCATGGAGGCTGTGTTTTCAGCTTTAGTGAGTGTGACAAGGATCTGTTCCCTCATAATTACCTGTAGGGGGGTGGTTACGGGTATTTATTGGGGTGTGGTAAGAGGTGATGGGGGGAGGTGAAGTTTGAACTAAACTTGCTGGTCAGCAGGTTTGCTATAGCTTCAGGCTGGGTGTAAGTGTTGCTGTTCATTATTAACTTGGCACATCACTGAGCATTCCCCCTGAGGTTATGAACATAATTAAAAAAAAGCCTTATGGTTATCTTTGCCTCAAAGTTTGCGTTGGCAATTTTGCCAGCTCTCTAACTTGTTTGTTTAGAATTGTAAGTGTCTTTTTGCAATGTTTTATCCGTTCCTTCTTGGCTTTGGAGAGGATTTTTTCCTTTTGTTGAATAGCCCATTTATGTTAGGGGTTCACCGGGGTGATTTATTTTTGCCAGTAATCATAGGTTAGACTCATACAGGTACTGCCTCCTCTATGCAGCTATGAATGTGGTTGTACAGTACTTTTGTGTAAAGCTCCGAGTAGGCCTCAGTGTTATCCAGGTTTGGAGGAGTTTGCAACCTTAATAAGCTGTCACTTAGTTTGAGGTAATTGGTTTTAGCAAACTTCTTAACATGTTTGGAGTTTGATGGGGGTTCTAGGTTAGTTTTAATACTAAAGGAGATCATTTTGTGTCAGATCTTACCAGGGAGGTGTTAATGCATGGGAGGGATCAGCATCCCCCCATATTTGTGAGCACTAGGTCTAGGAAATTTGTACCTCTAGTTTGGGAGCTAACTAGTTGCTCCAGGGTGTTTGCATTAATGAAGTCCAGAAACCTCTGAGCAAGTGAATTATAGGTCATATAAGTCTCCCAGTTTATGGAGGGGTAGTTGAAGTCACCAATAAGTATGATGTTAGGCTGAATATTAAGAGATTCCAGTAGGCTTAGGTAGGAGATGTGGTTTTCCAGACTCATGTTAGAAGATCTGTAGCTAGCAAGGATAAGATAGGGCATCTAACTATGGTTAGTTGTGCATGGAGCAGCTCAAGTGAGTCATGTTGTTGGATCAGTCTAGTAGTATAATTGTCACTGTGAGCACTGAGACACCTCCTCCCTTTGTTTTATCCTGAGCTAGGGATCAAAATGTTTGAAAGGCATTGGAGCTTTTGATAGCCAGGGTGCTTTCCATGGTTCTGAACCATGTTTCCATGACTGCACATATGTCTGCATTCTCCACGGGGTGAGGAGTGTTTCTGTGGAGTCCATTCTTTTATTTAAACTCCTAGCATTGAGCAGCAATACCTTTAGGTAGTTGTGAGTGATTTTTAATATGTTGGAGAGTTTAACAACTTGACATAGCCTAAAAAAGACATTATAAGGATAGATGAAGTTTTTTTTCAGTATCTGGGAGCCAAGTGGTGACAAGTGCAAACCATCCCTGGCAAAGCATCGTGACTGTCGATCATGTCTTCCCAGACTGACAGATATCGGATTCCCTTGTTGTGACACCAGAAGCTAAGCCAATTGTTGAAGTCAATAATTTTTTCTGGTACTGTGGCATCATCATTGGTGAAGGTAGGATGCTACTCAAGGCTAGATTCATACCCTCCTTGGACACATACTCAGAGAGCTCCATAATGCTTCTCTTCATATAGTCCAGTGAGGTATGTCATAGGTCATTTATGTCCGCATGGACTATGAGTGTGTAATTGTGATACTTGTTGTTTAAAGACCTAAGTACATGGATGATCTGGTTGATCCTGGCACCAGACAGACAGAGCACTGTGAATTTCTCCTTGTTTAGCCTGGTAAGTTGGACATCAATATGTCTTACAATGGAATTCCCAATAGCTAGAATGTTTGGCTGTGTGTTGTGTTGCCTTATGGTTTGGAAGTGGGGCTACTATGATTTTCAGAGTTATATGTTGTGTGAGGTGCTGTCTTTTTTGAGTATGTTCTGGGCCACTGAGAGATGCTTTTAGGAGTTTTGGAGGTTTGGGTAGATTACAAGTGATTATGTGGGTCTGTGTGATTGTTCCTTAGTGTTGGCAGTGAGTGTTTTGGGTGTAATGCTGACAACCTGGTTTGCATTTTTCATGTGTGAATGTGGGAGCTTTGCCTCCAATGACATTGTGTAGCTAAATCTGTCATACATTGTGTTTGTTCTAAAATTAAATGGTTGTCAATGAACATGAGGCAGTTACTACACTGCCTCAGGATGCCCATATCCACCAGGCCAGAAACAGAGATGACTGGGAGTCATGTATCCATTATACCAGCTCTTTAATAGATGGGAAAGAGTAGGGGAGAGTCACTTAAAGGTCTAAGTGAGTGTGTTTAGTTTTTGATTGAGGGATTTTAAAAACAAAAAAAGCCTTCAGAAATGTGGCATAGTTTCAAATGGAGATGAGAAGAAATAACTGTATAAAAGATCATCCTGCCAGACATCAGTGTCTACATGTAATGCAAAAGCTGGAAATACACATTAAAAGAACTGACATATATTAAGTGGGAACAACAGCTTTTTATCATAATGGCCGTTCTGTTCATATCACCTAGGAATGTAAATGGTCTTGCACATATAGACAAAAAGGAAAGAATCTTGAATTACATTAAGAAATGCAGAATGCAAATACCAATGCTTCAGGAGCCACATTTGGAAGGAAATAAACATGTGCATTTGACAACAAAATGATTTCAGATGGATCTTCATCAGAATATCAGGGACAAAGGAAAATGGGTATAATTATACTAATTGCTAGTCAGGTTGCAATAGTGATAGAAGAGGGGAAAAAGACAATAATGGTACATTTGTGGTAGTAATAGTAAATAGTAACTAGTAAATCATCCACTAAATGTCCCATACCTCCAGAATCTACTCCAATCCTATCGCACCACCAGACCACTAAGATCCAGCAACAAAAATCACTTGCAGATCACTAAAGCCAATAACTCTACTGGTGAAGCACTATTTTCTTGCACCATAGCCAAATTATGGAACTCCCTCCCACCCACAATTACCTCCATACCATCATGCACCCACTTCAAAACTTTACTAAAAGCGCACCTAAAAACATGCTGACTATGCCCTTGCAACTCCCACTCTAATATCACCCTCCCCATCCAACCACTACCTTTCTTTCCACTCCACTAACTACCTTGATTATAGCAAGCTCAGATGCTCATAAGTCAGTACTTATTATACAGCAGGAACTTCTTCTTGTAACATTTGTTAATGTCTGTTATGTACTTCACAGATAAAGATTCTAGTTGTCTACTGATGTACTATGTTCTTCATCTGTAAATATGTTGTAAGTAATTGCTATGTAAATTGTTAATCGCTATGTAATCCAATGTAGCTACTGTCTGTTTATTTTAACTGTGGAGCTTTTCTCCCTGGTCCTCCGCTGAAAATGGACCTACATCCAGTCGGACACTCCCGGTCAACAAATATAAATAAATAAATAAATGATGGGCTATTGGCAAGGGAGGAAGATTACAGTGGCATGAATTCATATTCCACCAAAAACTTCTGTTATGGAGCGTAAAAACTTTTTTTGAGAATTAGTCACCTTTCAGAAGGGAATATTACTTATAGGCAGGGACTTGAACTTGATTTGCAATAGTGAGGATGTAGCAGAGGGACCTAGAAGGGAAAATAATTGCAAAAGGTGGTATATTTCTGAAGAAAGTTATGAAAATATTTGTTATGGATGATGTGAATTCAGTAGCAGAAATTCAGAATTTAGATATTATTCCTCAGGGTAAAATTGCTGGGCTAGGCTAGATAGAAATTATATTTCACAGTAATATGTGCATTTAACTGAAAGCTTTGACACACATCCAATAACTGTTTCATACCATGCACTGATAAAAAAAAAATACAAAAATTCTGGGTAATATAGTAAAAATGAGACATTGGCACTTTTCCAACTACTTCTAAAGCAAGAGGAATACAAGGACTGAGTACTGGAAATTATTTGTGAATTATTAGGGAAGATAGAAATATTTTCAGAAGTTACAGCAGCCATGTGGGATAAAATGAAAATGAAGTTTAAAAATAGGGTAGAAATAAAAGAGAGAGAATTAATGTTAAGACATAATAGGAATTATTTACAGGGGCTGACAAAGGTTAAAGTATTGCAGAATCTCACAGAATAAGAAAAGGCATAAAAGCAGAATGCTAAAGAGAAAATAATTGAGTATAAGGATAACTTGCATGAGTGTAGAAAGACAACTGTTAAGCAACTAGTTTTTGATATTAACTCCAGAATGCAAAAACCTTCAGCACAACAACTTACGCAATAGAAAGTAGAAAGAGATGTTCTTCATAGTCAGTGTTACAGTGCTAATTTTTGGGGGGACCTCCTGCCATGCAGAAGCCCATGACTGGCCTAATTTCTAGAATCTTAGGTTTGTAGTGGATTACTAGGCTAATGGGTTCATAGATAGGAACTAGGCTATCTGCCCGAAGGCATTTATAAGCTTAGTCGGAATGTGTTGGCTTTTGCCGCCCCCTTAGATTAGTTCCCTGTGCCTCTGTCCAGCAGAGCCATTGAAGTGATCCCTGGGGTAAACTTTCTGTTTCCCATCCACTCGTCAAGGTTTATCTTGAAGAGGGTTAGCGAGGAGCTCCGCCTAATGTAGATTGGAATCTTGTTCCAGAGCATGGGAAGTCTCTGGGACAGGAATCTATCCCTCCAACACGTCCTATTTATTGTTGTGGTGAGGTTTAGATCCCTGGAGCATGTGGCTCGAGGGGATATGGTTTTCTTTAGGTGGAGCATGTCCGTCAATTCTGGGTTGGACATGGCCTCGTATGTCAGGCAGAGATCACCTCTGAGTAGGCGGTATGCAACCGAGTGCATCTGGAGTTTCTTCAGTCGAGCTGCATAGGGCATCTGCTTGAGGCCAGTGATCTTCTTGGTGAGGTACTTCTGTGGTCTTTCCAGTTGTTGCAGGTGTCTTGTAAGGTACATCTCAAATGGGGCATTGTACTCTATGATGGGTCTGATGAGTGATGCATAAAGGGGCCCAATGACCTCCTTCGATCTGGATGCAAACCCTTTTGTGATTAGGTGGGCCACATAGAAGGATTTTCTAACCACTTTGGCAATGTGATTATCAAAGTAGAGGTTACTATCTACTTGGGTCCCCAAATCCCTTATTATGCCTTCTGTATTTAGGGGGCTACCACCTATGTGGTAGTTTGTGGGTACTTTGTTTTTTCCAAAGGTGATGACTATGCACTTTTTGGCATTTAGCTAGAGGCCATGGTTTTGCAACCAGGTATCTGTCTAAGTGAGACCCTTTTGGAGGATGTCTGTGTCAGCCGGAGGGTCAGTTATAGCTCCTAGTTTGCAGTCATCTGTGAACTTGGTCAGCCATAGTCCTCCTGTGCTTGCCTGTACCTCTGAGAATTATATGCCGAACAGGACAGGTCCTAGGACTGAGCCCTGGGGAATGCCACTTGTAACCAGTTTAGAGTCAGACCTAGCTCCCGCAACTCTTACCATGTGGGTTCTGTCCATGAGCCAGTTGGCAACCCATCTCGTGACATAGGAGTTTATGTTCAGGCTGGTGAGCTTATCTATAATACCTGAGTGGGGAATGGTGTTGAAGGCCTTTGCAAGGTCTAGGTAGGCTGTGTGGACCACCTTTCCCTCATCTATAGCCTTGGTAACTGTCTCGAAGTCCACCAGGTTTAGGAGGCATGATCTGCCCTTAACAAAGCCAAACTAGGTTGGGTCCAGTGTTTGAAGGTTTCCAATGTATCTGTTAATGAGATCCATGATGATGTGCTCCATAGCTTTGCAGACCAAGCTAGTCAGGCTTATAGGGTGATAGTTCCTGGGGTCCGTTGTGGCTCCACCTTTGTGGAGTGGAACAACCGTTGCTGTGCGCCACTCTGTGGACATGTAGCCTATGGAGAGGCTGAGTTTAAACAGTGTGTTTAGGTGAGGGGTTAGTTCATCTTTGAGCTTGTGTAGGACACAGCCTGGGACACTTTCCGGTCCCACTGATGCTGTGTTTCTGGCTTTGGAGAGGGCTGTTTTAACCTGAGTGTCTGTGATTTAAGGGACACTACATTCTTCTGTTATAGTTATGGGCCCTTTTGGAGATGAGAGGGGGGTGAAGTTTGCACTGAACCTGTCTGCTAGGATGTTGGCTATATCAGTCGGTTCAGTGTATTTTGTGCCATTCTGCACCAACTCCGAGCAGATCTGAGAATTGCCACTTAAATTCTTGACATAGCTAAAGAATGCCTTGTGGTTATCTTTGGAGTCCATGGCAATTTTTCTTTCGAAGCTAGCCTTGGATGATTTTATGAGGGAATATAGTTTCTTGCTGATACTGATCAGAGATGTCTTCCCTTCTTGGGATTTTACTCTCTTCTGTACTAGTTTCCTCCTTCTATTGTATAGCTTGTTTATGGCAGGATCCACCAGACTGGTTTCCTTTTCTTGGAGGAGTGAGTCTTGGTTTTGTTTGGGATAGCATGATCCATGCATTCTTGTAGGTGCCCGTAGAGTGCAGTAGTAAAGGATTTTGCAGCTTGGACAGTGTTATCCTTTAGCATGGGGGCTTTGAAACTTCCCACCTTGGTCTTAAGTAACGTGAAGTTCGCTTTTGAAAAGTTTTTCACGGTGGTTTCTTTGACTGGGGGTGGTGGTGGTGGAATGTGGATGTTCAGAGGGATCAGTTCATGGTCAGATCTAACCAGCGAGGGTTGACCTCCGGTGTGGTACACCGGTCGCCATGTTGGTGATGACCAGGTCCAATATGTTGTCACCACTGGTGGGGGTGTTGACCAGTTGATCCAGGGCATTTGAGTTTATAAATTCTAGGAAATGTTGGGCAAGGGAGTTTGTACTTGAGTAGTTCTCCTAGTTAATGTTTGGATAATTGAAATCACCCAATATCAGGGTGTTTGGTAGGACCTTTATTTTTCCCAGTGTTTCCAGGAATGCAGAGTGGGGGTCCTGGGACATGGTGGGTGATCTGGAGCAAGCTATAATTTGAATAGCAGTTTTGCCCATTGTTAGTTGCACGTGGATGATCTCTGAAGTATCGTGCTGTGCCACTTACCTGGAGGTGTGGGTATCCTTGATGAATATGGATACTCCCCCGCCTTTTGTGTTTCGGTCTGGGTTTTGTGGCCGAAATGTATGGTATGAGTTGTAGCCTGGTAGTTCTGGGGGTACTCTCTGGAGCCTTAAACCAGGTTTCTGTTACTGTACATATATTGATTTTCTCCATACTGAGGAGTGCCTTGAGTGCGTGCATTTTTGAGGTTTAGACTTCTGGCATTGAGTAGCATTACCCTCAGTTTTTTGTTACTTGTGCTATTTGTGGCAGTGGGTTTGTCTTTTGAGCCTTGCCTAAAAAAGGCAATATGGGATGGCAAGTGCCTTGGCCAGTATTCGAAAGCCTAAGGGTGACAGGTGCAAGCCGTCTCTAGCGAAGCAGCGTGGCTTGTCGAGTATGTCATCCCAGGCTGACAGACACTGGATCCCTTTTGAATGACACCAGAAGCTTAGCCAATTGTTGAAATTGATATTTTTTTCTCTATACCGTGGTATCCTTCTTGGTGAGGGCAGGATGCTCCTCAGGGTCAGGGTCATACAGGCCTGGGCTACATGATCAGAGAGCTCCTCCATGTCTCTTTTCATGTAGCCCAGGGAAGTATGGCTCAGGTCATTCACACCAACATGGACAATGACAGAGTCATATTTGTACTTGTTCTGGAGTGACCTGAGTGCTTGTGTTATGTGGCGGATCCTGGCACAAGACAGGCAGCTATCAGTAACCTTCTCCTTGTTCAGCCTAGTGAGTGGGACGTCAGTATGCCTGACTATAGAGTCACCTATTACTAATGTGTTGGGTATGCTATTTTGTCTTAAGGGGTGTGATTGTGTGGCACAATCAAGTATGTGTTTCTTGGTTTGTGTTGGGGGTGGAGGTTGCTTGGATATTTGCCTTGGAGGTCTCTGTTGCTTCTGCAGATTTTTATTTAGAGTCTCCGTGTATGTTTTCATGTATTTATGTGTGTTTGTTGCCGGTGCTGGTTTCATAGGTCTTTGTGAGACTGGTGGGTGTGATGCAAGTAATTCTCTTCTCCTGTTGACTGCCTGGTCCAGTCTTGGGTTGAGAGAGCTTAGCCTCCAGTTTGGCGGTATAATTGCATCTCTCGCATGTATTAGTGTTTGGTGGAAGGAGGAGAGGGTTGTCTGTGTACATGAGGCAATTGTAACATTGCCTCAAAATGCCCAGATTCACCAGTTGGATCGGAGAGTACACCTGAAACTGCCCCATGGACATGCCTGGATAGGTACAGTAAACTGTTTTACTGATTGGCTGGTAAGGTCGAATAGAGAGCCTTGTCCTTCTCTACAGTATAAGGGGGGGGGTCTTGTGCTAAGGTTTATTATAGGTTCATAGGTTCATACTAGGCTATCTGCCCTGGGGCAATTATAAGCCTAGCCCGATTTTGTTTGGCTTACGCCACCCCTTGATTTTAGTATACTGTGCCCTTTTTAAGGTTTAGTTTGCTGTGCCTCTGTCTAATAGTGACATGGAAGTAATCCCCGGGACAAACCTACGATCCCCCATCCACTCATCAAGATTCTTCTTGAAGAGATTCAGTGAGGTGCTCTGCCTAGAAGGCTGCAAAGTTACCAACACACCACACAAAGGGCAGCAATGCAATTCCACAATTGCAATTCTATGGGTATAGTTTATTTGGCTGTTTGCCAGTCTTGCCAAGCATTTTATGTTGGCAAGACCGAAAGACAGTTAAAGAGGCGTATCTATGAACATTGCTATGAAATTCAAAAACAATGTAATACTAATGCTCTTTACAGGCACACAGTGGTGTGCGAATCTGCTTTTATCATTTTCTTTGTGTTGGAAACAGTTCCTAAATGTATTAGGGGAGGGCATTGGGAAGCTAGACTATCCCATAGAGAGACTTGTTGGCAAATTTTATTAGCTTCCAACAAACCTCCGGGTCTTAATGACCTTATATCTATCATGCCCTGCCTAAAACTCAAAGCAGAACAATTGTAAGGATGTAAATGTGTAATATTGAGGTTCTAGTAATATTTTAATTACAATATATGCATTCATTGTATTTACATATGGTTGATGGTAGAAAACCATTGCATTCATTTACAAAACAATATGTTTAGATATTGTATTTTATATAATTTTATTATGAAATTCAGCAGGTTGCATGTAATTTTATAGATATGAGGTTTACATTCAGCTTGTCCTCATTTTTATATCATTTTTTCTTTTTTAACTTTGTGCAATTTTATGTTTGGAAGTTTTTTAGCACAACTGTGGATACATCTGTTTTTTAAAAATCTATTAAGTTAAAACAGATTGTTCATTTATTAACATTGCAAGTGCAGTTTCTGTTTGGAATTTGCAAAGTCTATGTTTACATACATTTTTTAACATCAATGTAAATGTAGCTGCAGCTTTAAGAATGATTCACTTTATATGGATATTTATTCAATTAGTTGATTAACCATTGTATATAAATGTGGGTATGTGCATCAGGTTTTTATCTGAAGAAGTTGCATTGGCGACGAAAACGTGGATTTGTTGTGGCGTTAAAAATAAAGAATTTCTGTGCATTTTGCCTTCTATGGTTTTTCAGCTATTGGAATATCGTTGTGCCTTATAGTGTTGTTGGCTTCCTTCTCCTTGTGGATCCTCCTCGTCTGTTTGCTGCCCTTTGTGTGGTGAGGTGCTCTGCCTAACATGAATTGGAATTCTATTCCAGAGCGAAGGGAGCCTCTGGGTTATGAATCTGTCCCTCCAGCAAGTTCTATTTATTTTAGTGCTGAGGTTCAAGTCCCTCGAGCGTGTGGCTCTAAGGGATTTAGATTTACTGAGGTGGAGCATGTCCATTAATTCTGGATTGGACATAGCTTTATATGTCAGGCATAGATCGCCTCAAAGCAGGCAGTATGCAACTGAGTAGAGCTGGAGTTTTTTTAACCGAGCAGCATATGGCATCTGTTTGAGTCCCTTGATCTTCTTGGTGAGGTACTTTTGGGGTCTTTCTAATTGCTGCAGGTGTTGGGTAAGGTACATCCCAAAAGGGGCATTGTATTCTATGATGGGCCTGATGAGGGATGAATAAAGGGGCACGATTACCTCTTTTGATCTAGAAGTGAATCCTTTCATGATGAGGTGGGCTATGTAAAAGGTCTTTCTAACCACTTTGGCAATGTGGTTGTCAAAGGAGAGATTGCTATCAACTTGGGTCCCCTTTTGAGCAAGTGCCGGTATGAGAAGTGAATGGTTTGAGTGCTTAAGTTGATTAGTTCCAAGGGTAAAATTGAAGAGTAGACTTTGTGGAGCCGGGAATAGTTATACCGTAGCAAACTGGCGCTGCCCGGCGAGCAAAACCGTGCAAATGTGGGTTTTATAGCAGGGAAATGAAAGAGAAAAATCAGCCCAAAATGGCCAATAAACTTTTAATTTCTGGGTTGAAACCACTCCTCCAGGGACAGATAGGCTGCTCAAAGCTCCCTCTCTCACAGTGAACAGAGAAACTTCCTTCTATCCAAGTAAGGTATGGGCAAGCACAGAAACTTGTAACACAGCCCTGAATTCAGCACTAACCTGAAAACTGGACTATACTAGCTTAGAAAGGTGGGAAAACAAGTATATATATATATTTTTTCAGAAAATAAAGCAGATACAATAAAAAAAAACACTTTAAATGCACAGAAATGGCTATCACACTTGAGTGTGTAGCCTTCAACAGTTAAACAGGTAATTTAAACACAAAACAACTTTGTTAAAGTGCAGGCAGTAAAATGGCACTAGAACCTTTACAAGCCTAGCCATGTTATACTTGTGTTCCCTAATTGACTTTGGTTCGATGGTCATTATTTGCAGAGCAAATATATGATCTGCACCAACTGCCCTTGTCCATGAATGACATAGATGCCACCCCCCCCCCCCGGGGTGAATTTACAGTCTCTCATCCAGTTATCTAGGTTGCACTTTAATAGGGTCATTGAGGACCTCTGCTTCACGTGAATTGGGAGTTTATTCCAGGGGAGCAGCAATCTCTGGGAGATATGTCTCTCTGGCATGTTCTTTTAATGTCACAGGCTAGGTTGAGATCCCTGGAGTGAGTGACTCTTGTCCCATTTGATTTGCAGATGTGCAGCATTTCCATTAGGGCAGCGTCAGAGACTGGTCTGTAGGCCAGGCACAGGTCAACTCTCAGCAGCCTGTAGGATACAGAGTACAGTGACAGGGTCTTCAGTCTTTCCATGTAGGTCATGCTTAGGAGGCCCTAAATTATCTTGGTGAGAAACCTCTGTGGTCTCTCCAGCTGCTGCAGGTGTCTGGTGGTGAGGTACATGCAAAAGTGAGCATTGTTCTCTGTTAGTTGTTTGATGAGGGCTGAGTACAGAGGAGTTATAACACCCTTAGTCTTGGATGTGATGCCCTTACTTATGAGATGCATAATGCAGACAACATAGAAAGCTTTTCTTACCACTGTGGACACATGGTGATCGAAGTTTAGATTGCTATCAACGTGTTCCCAAATCTCACACCACTGGGTTTGAGCTTAGGGAGGTGCTGTCAATATTGTAATTTGCAGGGACTTCCTCTTTACCAAAGAGGAAAATAATGTACTTTTTTGTGTTTAGTTTTAGTTCAGGGCTTTGGCACCAATCATTTGTCTGTGTTAGCTCCTTTTTAATATCTTTAACATAATTTGGGGACTCAGTGATTGCTCTCAGTTTGCAATCATCAGCAAACTTGGTAAGTCACTGGCTATCTACTTTTGCCTATACATCTGAGAAATAGATTCAAACAGTAGAGGGCTCAGCACAGATCCTTGTGGTACGCCACTGGTAACTGGTCTACTGGTAGAGGTGGAATTCCCAACTTTGAAAGTATGCATTCTGTCGGTGAGCTAGTTTGGTACCCATCTAGTGATACCTGAGTGGGGGATTATGTCAAAAGACTTGGCTAAGTCAAGATTGGTGGTATCATCCAAACCAATGGGAGCTCATTGACTGATATTTGGATGTCAGGGTATAGGAAGGGCATCTGACGCCATCTTCAGTTCTTTCTGTCTGGGCAATCCAATGCACTTCTCATATGTTTTATATGCTCACAGTCCATTGGTCGGCTTGTGTTTCCAGAGTTCCACTGTTTCCAGACAGATAAATACCCCATTGGAGAAATTTCTTCACTAATTAATGTTTAAAAAGATAATAACTGTTTGTCCTGTGGGAAACAGGATCGTAGGTATGCAGAGACTACAGAAAAAAACTGCTGCATCAACCTCTAAATTGACTGAAGACCTTGGTGAGGCACCTTTGCAGCCCCTGGGACCAGTGACTGCTAGGTCAGAACCATCCGGTGTGACCCTACAGGAAGCCGCCATGGTCTCTGGCCTACACATGACTACTACCACCACTCACACATCTGTCGGGTCTGATGCCGGTATGCAGGGATCATCTTCTGACATCTGAGAAGTAGTCCTGCAGGGGTACCTTATGCCTGCCCTGTCTTCTTACATTCCTACTGAGGTTGAAATCGGATGATGGCATCCCTTGGCCACACCTGCGAAATGATCTATCAAAGCAAAATGCACTCCCACCCTGGCTTTGCCTCCGCCCTTGGATCCCACTTTTCAGACAGAAGTTCAGGATCTGGTCATGATAGCACAGAAATTCATGGCTTTCATTAAATCCAAAGAATTACAACCCTCTTCTGAGGCTTCTCTGACTCTGACTAAAAAAATAAGGGAAGTAGCCTCCAAAGAGGAGGAGGAGGACTCATACTTTGAAGATGAGGAAGGGCTGTCCTATTTGGGTCATTTAAAACCCCAAACCTACCCTGACTCAGAGTTGGATGATACTCTTTATTCATACTTCTCACCTGAAGACCTTTCCTTCAGTGGAACATTACACAAAAATGAAAGAAACATTTAACTGGGAGGGTAAGCAGTTCTTCCATGCACAGACACATTACAGCAAGCTATTAATTTTTTTTTTAGCATTTGTTTACTGGGAAAGTCTGACTTGGAACAAAGCCAATTTTCAGCAGAAGCCTGGGGAGAAATGCTCCAAATGCATGTCTTTGTAATGTGGGAGGAAACCCACACAAATGCAGGGAGGACATGCAGACTCTGCACAGAAGGCACCCCAGCCAAGGTGACAATGCAACTGCTGCACCACTGAGCTTACCTTCTCCTGGAGAATTGTCTATTCCTCCTATACACATTGTACTAGATGATGTTTTTGAGGATGTGGCCATACACCCTGACTCCTTACCACCTGCCTCCAGAAAACAAGACAGATTTTGCAGTGTGTATGGCTCACACAAGCATCTCTACTAAAATCTGAAAGCTGATTACTATTTGGTCTCCACTAAATCTATTAAAGGGGTTTCCAAAGGATCATCTGGGCATCTCTTGCCTAATCTCAGGTAAGCAGATTACTGGACAGGTTTGGCAAGAAAACTTATATCTCTGCAACCCTAGTCATGAGAGCTTTAAGTTGCCAGTTCCATATGATAAAGTACTTAGAATCATTTCAGAATAAAATGATACCAAAACTTGATCCCATGGCAGGTTGAATTTTATACAATGAGGCACAAGACATAGCTAGGGAAGCCCACAGGTTGCCAGGCAATCCTTAAAATGTAGATATGATGCCTTAGAAGCTTCTTGCAGAGTAGCTTTCACAGATTCAGTTATCCACACACATGCACGTCCAGAAATCAGGACTGTCAGACCAAGTAAAAGCAGACTTATTGGATGCCCCAATAGACAAAGAGTTCCTGTTTGGACCTCAAGCTGAACAAATCTTCGAGAAACTAATCAAAAAGCCAAACAAATTAAAACTGTCAAAGAATTCCACTTGTCCCTACTCCGATGTTTGGTAGAAACTACCCTAATAAACCTTGGCCCATTCCACCTAGACAAGACAAGTTGAGGCCTCCTCATGGAAAAAAAAAAGAAAATAGCAAACAGTACAGCCACAGAGATTGGGTGCCACTAAAGAGCATGCCCAACACAGAGAACAAATGTGACTGAGTGCACTCCCTCCTCCCACCTCCCAGTATCCTGTCAGGAAGACTTTCCCTCTTCTTAAACCAGTGGAAAACCATCACAAATGACCAATGGATCCTCAGCATTATAGAAAAGGGATTCTATATCCAATTCAAGGAAATCCCACCCTTTTTGCACATACCAAGACTTCCAGAGAAATAAGAAAATCTCTTACTCCTGATTATCAAAGTTTTACTGCAGCAAGAGTCCATACAGTCAGTTCCCCCAGGTCAAGAGGAAAAAGGCTTTTTTATTCAAGGGTCTTCCTGGTCCCAAGAAAAGAGGGAACCTGGAGATCTATCATGGATCCCTCAAAGCTAAACAAGTTGCTCTACATGCCAAAATTCAGGATGCTTAATTTGCAAAAGCTGCTTATAGCAAATAGGTCACAGAAAATAACTATGATTCACAGCCTCAAGGCTCTCACTTCCTGTTTTGTGCTGTACCATCTAGTCTCTCTACTGCCCCAAGAGTGATTACTAAATGTGTGGCATCCCTGATAACACATTGCAGAGCACTAGGGGTACACATCTATCCCTACCTAGATGACTGTCTCATCCAGGGAAGATCCACCTCAGAGACCCTGGATGCCCTCCAGACCTCTGTAGACTGCTTCTAAAAGGTGGGCCTCATTAAACATACAAAAAGAATCAGATGACTCCCCAAACAAGGATCCTGTTTTTGAGGGCCTTGATAGACTCTACCCAGCAGAAAGTGTATCTCCCTCAAGACAAAGTGTTTTTTCTGACAGATTATTTGAGCAACCTACTCACAAAATAATTTATCTCAACCAGAGAGTTCTTAATGTTCATAACGTACTTGCCATCATGTATCCTGATGGCCCGTTTAGCAAACCTGCACATAAGTAAGATCCAGTGGTTCCTCACAAATGTCTGAGAACAGGAATCTCAGTCCCGAGAAACCCTTCTTCCATGCTCCCATGCCTCAGGAAGGATCTGCTATGGTGGTAGGACACCATACAAAAGAACCCGGGAGCAACCTTCATGATGCCTCATGGCCGACAAATCCATCACCACAGACAGCTCAGACATAATTTGGGAGACCACTTAGACCCCACTGAGGGTGCAAGTCATTTGGTTCCCCACAACAGAGGAAGTTGCATATCAATCTAAAGGAAATGCTGTTAGTCTTCCGGCCATAAAAGCTTTCTGACAGCATTTAAGCCCAGGAACTCTGCAAATCTGGACAGACAATACCACAATCATGTGGTACATAAACAAGGAGGGATCTTGTCTTACTGTCACAGCCTTACCAGAAAGACCTGGATATTATCCCAGGACTTGGGGATCACTCTCATAGCATCATACATCCCAGGCTACAACAATCTCCTTGCAGATTCCCCTGAAAAGGGACTTATTAGATCCAAGTGAACTGATGTTGAAAAGGGAGGTATTCCTGGATCTTGCCACTCTTTGGGGAATTCCTTTTATAGGCATTTTTGCCTCTCTCCACAATAAACAACATGTGAGGTTCTGCTCCAGAACATAGGAGGAAGTCTGGAAGATAAATACTTTCTACTTCACATGGATCCACCAGTTTCTGCACACATTTTTCCCATTACCCTTTTTTTTCCAAACACCTTTATTGAATTATCAATTTTGACATGGGAAATTTACATTCATATAAAAGTAATAAAACTATATTAACATGACAAACATTGTACTTCACATATATTGCTATATATTATATAACCTAAGCAATATTGCATAAATTATTCAGTTCCTGCCTTTTTTTAAACAAGAAACATCTTTATTAAACCATCACTTACTACATAGGCAATCATACATTTATATAAATGAAAACAGACCACACTGACACAATCCTAGTTGCCAGCATTTTACATCACAAATCATACTGACATACTCCTAATTGCAAACATTATACATCACTTATAATCTACCAAAGTTTCTCACTCAAACATTACATAGTTCACTCAAGTCCTGCCACCTTTTAGACCTAATTCCTCCCTTGTATGTATTGATCTGAAGTAGGCAGACTTCATTCGTCTGCAACCTGTGGGTATCGGATCCGACCTCGGATCCGAGCCGGCAATTCAAAAGCTTAGGCTCCGAGCTCCTAGCTCCTCCCTCTTACCCATAACCCCTTGCCAAGCCCTGACTAACCTCAGATTTCATTTGCCGCTTTTCAAGTAGCTACGGAATTCCAGAGCTCCTGGCGTTGGTGAAGATAAGAAACAATTTTTTGACAGAAAAAGTTTTAAAAATCTTCTTTTTTGTTGTTGATATAGTTAGTGTTGAGTGTGTTTAGGCTTTCCTCTCTCTTTTATTTAATTTTCTCGGGTTTTGCGTAGTTTGTGTGTGTGTGTGTTTTGTGTTAGGCCTTAGGGTTGTGATGTCGGAAGCCCATAAGGCTGTTTTCTCGAAATGTACCGAGTGTGGCCATAAGCTGTCCCCAGCGGATGGCCACACTGCGATCATCTTGGGGTTGAACACCTGTCATCTGGTTGTACCATTTGTGCAGGGTTCAACCCCCGGGCTTTGAGGGAGCGGAGGTCGAAGCTGGTGCTGGCGGGTCTTTTACCTCCAGATACCGCTTCGGCCTCTGCCCCTTCCACTCAGCAACCTGTTGCTGTGGGTTCTCCCCCTCCGGCAACTTAGAGGGAGGTTGAGTCCCAGCCGGAGGAATCCTCTAGGGAGAGAGAGAAGAAGGAGAGGCACAGGGAGAGGCACCACAAGCGAAGAGCCGAAACTTCCAGTTCGGCTCCTCCATCTAAGCGGGCCTCCCCTGTGCCTTCTAGCTTTCCTCCTCCTCGGCTCCACTCCCCTCGGTTCTCTCCTGGACCCGAGGAGGAGGAGGCTAGCCCTTCTAGGAGGTCTCCGAGGCGGCTCTCTAGGTCCGCTTCGGTGGCCTCCACCAGGTCAACATTTTCAATGAGTGAAGCTGATATGGACCGGATGATGAGGAAATTCATCCAGGCCCAAATGCAAATGGGAGTGCTCCTAGCCCCCATCCGGGAGGGGCTTCACCCTTTTCACCCCTTGGCTCCTTCTCCGACCCATACCACGGGTTCGGAGCTGTCGGCGCCGGGCAGATTTGGATCCGGGGTGGGTCGGATCCGATGGGTCAGCGCACCTCGGATCCGTCCCATCCCTTGAGTGCTTGGTGCCGGACCCGACCTCTCGAGCCGAGGGCGAGCCTCGGATCCGAGGGAGCTGGTGTGTCTTCGGCTCCATCCAGGTCAGAGCACACGGTCTCTCGGATCCGGCGGTTTCGCTCGACTCCGATCCGCAAGGCCGGATCCGAGTGGGGTCGGCTCTCGGGCTTAGAGAAGCTGGCTCCCCTCGGCGTTCGACGTAGTGGAAAGGGCACTGTTGAGGACATCCGGACCCCCGGTCCCTGCCACGGCTCCATCCCGCACTCCATTGCAGTTGGGCCAGGCCCCCACCAGCCGGTCCCAGGGACAGCCCGCCTCGATGTCCCAAGTGGTTCCCTTGGAACATCCAACTGCTGAAGAGTACTCCTCGGACAGCCCCCCCGATGAAGTACCTCGGAAGCGTAAGTGCAAAAGGAGGCACATGGACTCCCCTGAGTCCGTCACTGAAGACACAGACTTGGATGAAGGGGAAGGCTCCCCTAGGTCACCCCCTGAGGACGTCTCATTTGGAGACATCATGGAGATGTTAAGGATCGGGGGGGTGGTCTGCCCCCAAGGCTTCTTTAGATGAGTCTGTGTTCTTGGAGGCATTCGAGGCGGGCCCTTCTACCTCTTGGGTGTCCCCTCCTGCTGACCCCCTGGTGGATCTTATTTCCATCAGGGCGTGGAAGGATCCGGACACCATTGAGCCTATCCCTAAGCGCCCGGACTGCATTCTTTCCCCTCCGTCGGACCGCACCCACTGGAGTAAGGGTCCCCCAGTAGATGCCATGATGATGGCTGCAGCCATGAAGAGGGAATTGGCCCAGGAGAGTCCCTCCATGCATCCTCCGGGCAAGGAGTCCCGCTCGATGGATCACATTGGGAAGCGAGTTTTTAGTTCAGCAACCTTCTCCTTGAGAGCGCTGAACTACATGGCACATGTCATTAGGATGCAGCGGGATCTGATTAAAGAACACGCTGCATCTCCCCCGGAGTCCATCTCGAGTGAGGATAAACAGGTTTACTCCACCCGAATGGCCACTCTCAGATCAGTTTCCAATACATCTATGCGGCTGCTTTCTCATGCTACTGAGGGAGCCGCTAGAGCCAGCGGAGCAGGCCTAGTCATGAGGCGACAGGCCTGGCTCCGCCATTGTGATTTTGCAGAGCCCTTCAAGGCGACCTTCGAATGCCCCTTCGATGGTTCTGCCTTGTTTGGCAAGACTGTTCGCGAGACATTAGTCCAGAGCGAAAAGGACGGAAGACGCTGTCTGCCGTCGAGTCCGCTTCTCAGCTCCCCAGAGGTCCTTCTCTAAGAACCAAAAGGGACAGAAGAAGATGTGGTTCCGGAAGTCGCAGCAGTCCCAACCTGCTCCGGATAACCAGTCCTTCCGTGGCAGAGGAGGACGGGGAGTTCGTCGTGCTAGAGGCAGGGGCTCCTGGCAACTTTGGGTCCAGAGAACCTTTCTCTGATAGACCCACGCAGCAGCCCTGAAGGGTTGCCCGGCTGTCCGTCTCTGGAGGCAGTCGGGGGGCGGTTTTCGAGGCACCTGACTTCTTGGGAGTCCATAACAACAGACAGTTGGGTGCTTCGTGTCATATCCAGAGGATATTCAATTCCCCTATTCAAGGTTCCCAAATCTCGCAGCCTCCCAGATGTTCCACCCGACCAAAGGGAGGCGGCAGCTGTCGAAATCGAACAGCTGCTAGAAAAAAGAGCTATCCAGCGCGTCCCCCGAGATCAAACCGGATCAGGGTTTTACTCCAGGTTCTTTTTGGTGCCAAAGAAGACGGGGGACTTGAGACCAATCTTAGACCTTTCCCAGCTGAACCTGTCAGTAACCAAGCAAAAGTTCCGGATGGTCACCCTGCAATCTATACTTCCCCTCTTGAGGGAGAATGACTGGATGTGCTCCATAGACCTCAAGGACGCGTACTACCACATTCGGATGGACAGACGATCCAGGAGGTTTCTTCGCTTCCGGCTGGGAGCCAGTCATTATCAGTTCAGGGTCCTCCCCTTTGGTCTCACCTCAGCCCCCAGGGTGTTTACCAAGGTGCTAGCGGCCCACCTGAGGCTCCAGGGATTACAGGTCTTTCCGTACCTGGACGACTGGTTCCTGACGGCTTCATCAAGGCATCTTCTGTGCTCAGCCAGGGATTACTTTCTTCAACTAGCACCAAGGCTGGGCATCACGATCAACTGGGAGAAATCTTTACTGAACCCCACACAAGTTATAGATTTCATAGGAGGAAGACTAAACACCAGATCAATGCGAGCCTTCCTCACCCCAGACCGTATTGCCAGCCTGAAGTGTCATGTGACAGCGATCCTGCAACCATCTCCAACTGCAGCTTCGGTCCTGAGGGCCCTAGGTTCTATGGCGGCAGCTATTCCGCTTCTCATTCATGCCCGTTTACACATGCGGGTTCTTCAATGGACCCTTCAGGTTCAGTGGTCCCCTCTTTGTTCTTCTCTAAACGCTCAGATTGCGGTCAGCAGAGCGTGCAGGGACTCCCTTCTTTGGTGGCTTCTTTCACCGGAGCCCCTGGCAGGGAGACCTTTCTGCGCTGCATTTCCCCGAGCCACAGTGACCACGGACGCTTCTTGCCTCGGGTGGGGGGGGCATTCTGCGGGAAAGATTGTCCAAGGCACGTGGAATCCCACAGAGACGTCATTGCATATAAATGTCCTGGAAATGAGGGCGGTGCTCCTAGCGTTGCAAGCACTTCACCACGTTCTTCCTTCAGGGACTATTGCGATTCAGACAGACAACATGTCGGTAGTCTGGTATATCAACAAACAGGGAGGAACCAGGTCTTACCCCCTTTGTCGAGAGGCCATGAGAGTCTGGGAATGGGCAATTTCCACCAAACGCTTTCTGGTAGCAACGCACATTCCGGGAAAGTCCAACATCCTTGCGGACAAGCTCAGTCGCACCATCCTTTCTCCACATGAGTGGTCTCTCAATCCTCAAGTAGCGAAGAAGATTTTTGCCATTTGGGGGCAACCCTGTTGCGATCTTTTTGCCTCTCCCTCAAACGCCAAATGCGACAATTTCTTCGCTCTGCTTCTGCCACCAGGGGAGTTCCCGAGAGATGCTCTGGTGCATGCTTGGCCTCCCGGTCTCCTTTATGCCTACCCTCCACTTCCTCTGATGCAGAGGCTTCTGCAGAAAGCCAACAGTTTGGGGAGCAGAATGATTCTCATTGCCCCGTTCTGGCCTCGACAACCTTGGTTCCCCTTCGTATGGTCTCACAAAATCAATCCACCCTGGATTCTGGATCCAATTTCGGATCTCATCTCCCACCCTCTGGGAATGTCAGTTCCCAATCTGCGGACCCTGAAGTTGACAGCTTGGCTGCTCCAGTTCCATCCTTAATTAGGACTCCCGGTATCTCATCACCGGTCAAGGCCATTTTAGTGGCAGCTCATAAACCTTCCACCAGGCAGGTTTATCGGAGTAAATGGAAGAGATTCTCTATATGGGCAGTACAGAGAACTTTGGATCCTTTCTCGGCACCTATGTCAGCGGTGCTGGATTTTCTAACAGACCTCTTTCATCAAGGGGCTAGTTCTTCCACGATTAAGGTACAATTGGCAGCTATCTCGCATTATCACATTGGTCATGACACAGCTCCCCTTATGACGGCGAAATTATGCAAAACATTTCTCAAAGGAGTTTTTTGTTGAGGCCTCCAGTCAAGGAGGTTGTACCACCCTGGGACTTGTCTTTAGTTCTGCAAGCCCTTACTGCTCCTCCCTTCGAGCCTGCAGCTTCTACTGATTTAAAGTACCTTTCCTGGAAGACTGCCTTCCTGGTAGCTATCACTTCAGCCAGAAGAGTGTCTGAGCTTCAGGCTCTATGCGTCAAGCCGCCTTACCTTTCTTTCTTCCCTGATAGGGTGTGCCTCAGGACCAATCCTTCTTTTCTTCCGAAGGTCTCTTCTGAATCCAATATTAACCAGTCAATCAATTTACCTGTGTTTTTTCCCAAGTACTCAAACAAAGGAGAATACAAATTGCATTCCTTGGATGTTCATAGACAATTACGTTTTTATATTATCAGAACAGCTGGTCACAGGAAATCAGATCAGCTATTCGTCTCCTTTGCTAAATTTGCTCTGGGTAAAGCAGTATCTAAAGTCACACTATCTAAGTGGATTGCTAATTGTATTCTGCAGGCATATGACACTTCAGGTAGACCTGCTCCTCAGAGGGTTACGGCTCATTCTACTAGGGCAGTTTCCACGTCAGCCGCCTTTAAGTCCCGTGTATCATTGGATGATATCTGCGCGGCAGCTACTTGGGCCTCGCCTCATACTTTTATTTCTCATTACAAGGTGGATGTTGTTTCTAGAGGAAGAGCATCCTTTGGCTCAGCGGTGCTCCGAAACATCCTTCCATGATGGCCGCCCAAGATTCAGGTAGCTAGGGACTCTGTCCCACAGGTTGCAGATGAATGAAGTCTGCCTACTTCAGATTTAGAAGTTATGTACTCACCATAACGTTCCATCTGAGTAGGTGACTTCATTCGGATGCAACCATCCCCCCTCCATCCACCTGACCTTTATAGAGCGAGTATTTATGCTGTTTTAGTGTACTGTTGTCAGTATTTTGAGGCAAACTCAATCTGAGGTCAGTCAGGGCTTGGCAAGGGGTTATGGGTAAGAGGGAGGAGCTAGGAGCTCGGAGCCTAAGCTTTTGAATTGCCGGCTCGGATCCGAGGTCGGATCCGATACCCACAGGTTGCATCCGAATGAAGTCACCTACTCAGATGGAACGTTATGGTGAGTACATAACTTCTAATTCCCACCATTCTCATTTTTTCCTATGTAGTTTGCTCATACCCTTTTCTAAAAATCTCAATTCCAGTTGTTTTATCTGTGTTACTATATTCACTACTTTTTTGGTAGCCACCATTATTAGACACAGCAAGGTTTTACTATGTCTAGGCAATACCGATTTTGTATCATAGCTTAGAAAAGTCATCTCCCTTGTCAGACCAACATGCAGACCACCCAGCATCTCTGATGGTGCATCCCACAGGGAATCCTTAAAGACCACGAACTCCTGGAAAATATGTTTTCAATTATCTCTTTCTTCCCCTTCACACCTCCAATTTTACACCTTAATTTTGTATCCTGAAAAGATCTGAAGCTGTCTCAAAAAGTTCCAAAACACTGTAATGTTTGTCTGGTTTTGTCAGGTACAAAATAATATCATCTGTAAATAAAGCCAGCTTTTCTTGACTACCATACCAATTATATCCTTGAATTTCTGAATCCCTTATTTTCTTTGCCAGTGGTTCTAAATATAATGCAAATAATAAAGGGGAAAGAGGACACCACTGCCTGGTCCATCTGCTCAAGCAGAAATGATCAGCGAGGACCACACCCACTTTAATTTTCACCTCAAATCCTTCATATATTCTCCTGATCAACCTTATATTTTTTTCAGGAAATGCAAATTCTTCCATTGCCCTGCTCATGAAGTCCCAGCTGACTCTTGTCAAATTCTTTTTCTGCATCAAGACCCACCAACAACAATGGTATTTTCCTACATTTTCCTTCCTTTGGAACATCAATGTTCTGTTAATGTGAAATGTTTGCCTCCCCTGTACAAAACCACATTGGTCCATATCTAAAAGTTTTGGAATTACTTTTGCCATTCTTTTAGCCATTATAGACAAGAGCACTTTATAATCATGATTTAGTATTTAAATGGGCCTGTATGAAGCTGGATCTGATGGATCTTTACCATCTTTAGGTATTACAGCTTACCACTGCTTTCTTCCAGGACGATGTTACTTCTCCTCCTCTTAAGATACTGTTAAACAAAACCTTCCAGTTTTTTATCCCTCTTAGCTTTTAGACGTCCAAAGGAATGCCATCTATTCCCAGAGACTTTCCTGTAGATTGGGTATACATCACAATTTTTATCTTATCTCCTCCTATCCTAACTGTTAGTAATTAAGCCTCATCTACCTATACCCTTGGAATATTTAATTCTTCCATAAACATTTCCATTTGTATCTTTTCTTGATTTTCACATTTCTCTGCTTTATAGAGACTCTCATAGAATTTCTGAAATGTTTGTAATACTTCTACAGGATCTCTTGTTACCTTCTTTGTTATCGACTCTGTATGTTTAACAACAGCCCTTTCTGCTTTCTGTTGCCTGAGTCGTGCTAAAAGTTTTTGTGCGCTAGTGTTATTATCAAAAAACAGTTGCTTAACAGCAATCTTTCTAAGCTTGTGCATATTATTGAGGTAATCCCTTATTTTTTGCCTAGCATTCTGTAATTGATATTCTTCTTGATATGTGAGATTCCCCATATTCTGCAATACTTTAACATTTATCAGTCCTTCTAAATAATTCTTGCTACTTTTTTACCATAGCTCCCTTTCTTTTATTTCCAAACTATTTTTAAAGTCTGCCTTAATTTTATCCCACACCCTAGCTATATTTTCAGAAGAAATTTCTATCTTCTGTAATAGTTCCTGAATAATCTCCACTACCCATTCCTTAAATTCCTCTATTTTCAACAGATAGATTGGAACGTGCCAATGTCTCATTTTTATTTCATTTCTCTGTGTTTTTATTTTAGCTATTATTGACACATGATTTAAAATAGTAATTGGGTGGGTATCAAGACCTTCAATTAAATGCACATGCTCCTGTGAAATGTAAATTCTGTCTAGCCTAGCCCAGTTTTTATATCTTGGGGAATAATATTTTAATTCAATCCGAACTCCTATTACTGAATTCACATCTTCCATGCCAAATACTTTTATAAATTTCTTCAAAAATCTACCTACCTTTGTTATATTTTCCCTTCTGGGCCGCCCAGACACATCTTCACTACTACAAATCAAATTCCAGTCCCCACTTATAAGTAATATTCCTTGCTGAAAACTGATTATTTCTCCCAGAATTTTCTTAAGCTCCATTACAGCAGTTTTAGATGGAATGTAAATTCATGCAAGTGTAATCCTCCTCTCTTGCCAGTAGCCCTTTATCACTACAAATCTGTCATCATTATTATCTTTATTATCTTCTTCTATCACTATTGGAGCTCCTCTTGATATTAATATAAGTGCTCCTCTTTCCCTTTGTCTCAGGTATTCTGCTGAATTACCATCCTAAAAACCTTTCTTTATCAAATTCACATGTTCATTTCTTTCTAAGTGTGTCTCCTGTAATATAACTATTTGCACTCTGCATTTTCGTAATGTAGTTCACTACTCTTTCTTATTTGTGTTTGTCTGTTTGGCCATTTACATTTAAAGACATTAAAGACAGAATCATTGTATTAAAAATTATTATTCCCATCTTTTATGCATAACACCTCTTTTGTTAAATGTCTAGTTCCAGCTTTTGTGTTACATGCATACACTGTTTGGCAGGTTGAACTTTTATACAGTTGTTTCTCGTCATACATTTGAACCTATATCACATCTTATAAAACTTTATTTATTGAAAGCCCGCAATAAAAACACCCACAATACCTTACTAAAACCTATTAACTTAATACTAACACAGGAAACTATATGTATACCTTCAAATACTGAAGTTGTACCTGCCAAATAGGAACAAAAGTCCCAAACTGACAGCCACACTCATAGACTTTAGTTAACCTAAAAGAAAGGTCATCCATGCTAAGACTTATGTTGCAGCCTGTGCTTCTACTAACTGCTGATTGATTTTGTCTTATCTTTATAGCTCCCCCAGCTGGGAAAACCTCTGAATGTTTTCAGAGAACTTTAAATATCTTGGGAAAGCCCCTGAATGCTTTCAGAGAACATTATCTACTTGGGAAAACCCCTGAATGCTTTCATAGAACATTATCTCCTAGCCAATTTCTCTTTTTTTCCTCAGTCAATCACTCTCCACCAGACTGTAGCCAGTTTCCCTTTATCAGATTGTATCCATGGAACCATGAGAACCAAGCAGCCAGTTTTTCATTATCAGATTGTCTCCATGGAAACATGAAGACCAGCTGCAGAATTGTTACTGAGCATACATATATTTGCTAGAAAAAAGCCTCATAATATTCTATGTTCTTTTCGATTTACTTGCTCTCTCTTAAAACATGTTACTAAATCAGTCTAAGGTCCTTAATCCAGTCAATTCCCCTTGCAAGAATGAGAAAAAGCACACTGATTTTTCTTTTATCATGTTTTTTAACCAGACTTTTTTATACATTGCAGTGCCTACATTTCTTAAAACTGAACAAGAAGAGAAAGAGAAAAAAGGAGAAACAAAAGAAAAAAAAAAGAAAGAACAGCAGCACCCATTTATAATCACCATTACACTTAAATATACCTGAAAAAACTTTACTTTATAACATGTAAAGAAAACCACATGCCACAAAACTGGTACTATTTCAGAAAAAAATCTTTACTTACAGTTAACTTTCTTCCTATTCTTCCCCTTTCCAAAGCACTTTTCTGAACATGACATGAAGTAGGGCATATACTTTAGAGTACCCCACAAGTCCAACAAATTCTGAAAAAGTCCAATATTTCCAAATTTTCTTGTTCTGTCATATTTTACAAATATAATTATTGCATTATAATGCCATATTAAGTTACTGTTTTTATTACTGTTAATCTCCAAACTCCTGTCTCTGCTTCATTTCCAATGTACTCTTGATTCTTCCAGTCAACTCTTGTGCTCCCTTCCTTCTCTCCAACATTTTCCGTATATAATTTTGTAAAGGTTTCACAGGTACAGTCTCTCTGTGGTCTTTATTACCAGAAGAACAAGAAGCAAATCTCCTTCTGTTTCACAGCTTACTTTTTGTTGGTTAAACTTTTGTATTTCCTCCTTAGCATGTACTTCATCAAAAAATTATTTTGTCCCTCCAGGGAAGAATACCCTGAAGACAGCTGGGTACAGCAGTTTGAATCCCACACCTGCATCTCAACTTTCCCTGAATATTGGAATAAATTTGCTCCTCTTCTGTCTGGTGTGCAATGAGTAATCATTCTTCACAAACACTGCTGTCTCCCACGTATAGATCTTTGTCCTTTTGCCACAGTTTTGTCAGAATCAACTCCTTTTGCTGGTAGGATTGCATCTTTACTATTAAAGGTCTAAGTTGCTTTCTTATATGCCCATTCAGCTAACAACTCCTGTTGTGGAATACCAGTCCATTTGCTTATTTCTGCTTTCATAAGCTTAATGCAGTCTGTTCCTCCCAGCTTCTCTGGTATAGCTGAAAATCTGAGGTTTTCTCTACATGCTCTGTCCTCTAATTCTGTTATTTTTTAAACATCTCTTCCTGAGCAGTCTCATATTCAGCCAGCCTTTTCTTTATTTCACCCTCTGATTTTTGCAGCTTTATCATCTCATCTGAATTTTGTCCATCCTTTTGTTGTTTGGCTTGATATACTCTATCAGTGTTTTGTTTATCTTAACCAGGTCTGTATGCAGTTGTCTTATATCTTCTTGTAGGTTACTGGAAGTCATGTCTGAAGGTTGCATTGCTTTTTGCTGAACAGCCACATAACTTTCCCCAGTCAGTATTTCTTCCTCACTTTTTAGAGCTGATTTTTTTCCAGGTCTTCTGTATTTCTTTATTCCTAGCATCCAGGCTGTGCACTTACTAGCCAGTTACTGAAGCTTACCCATAACTGGACTTGTCTGCTGAGTTTCTGTTTTTATGCTGGGAGAACTATAAATAAGCTGTTACTCAATGTGCAGCCATCTTGGAAGTCTTCTCCCATTACCTTTGATTCTTAGGGTACTTACAAAGATCAGGACCAACAGGCCCAGCATGATACTGTTAACCCCCTTCTGGCCCAGACAACACTTGTTTTCCCTACTCCTCACCCTCAGTAAGGGGAGGTTTCACATGGTCCTAAATGACACATACCATCTCAGCCAAATAAGCTGACATCACTTAATCAATCTGCCTGGAGGACTGGGTCATATCACCCACCTTGATGCCTTACCAACAATATGTGCTATTACTTCTAAAGGGGTGACAAAACCTAACACCAGAAAATCATACATGGCAAAACAGAAGACATTTTTTCACCTGGTTTCATGGCCAGCACACTACCCCAGCCCAAGCAGATATCAATTCTGTACTGCTTTACCTTTTGCACCTATTTGAACAGTGCCTTTCTTATTCCAGCATAAATGTTCCTACTTCTGCTAATGCTGTTTGCTAGAAGATTACTCCACCACTATTCTGTCACCGTCACATGAAACAATTTCCAAAAGGGGTGATTCACTTGAGAACTCCCAGAAAGGACCCCATTCCAGCATGGGACTTAATCTGTGTTTTGGAAAAACTTACCCTGCCACCTTTTGAGCCACTCCTACTGCACCTCTCAAAATGCTCACCTAGAAGACAACTTTCCTTATAGCCATCACTTCAGTTAGAAGAGTCTCTGAACTCCAGGCCCTCATGTGTATAGAGCTGTTCACGGTCTTCCACAGGGGCAGGGCAACCCTAAGAACAAATCCAGCATTCATACTTAAGGTGGTTTCAGAACTCAGCCTTAACCAAGATATCCATCTGCCAATCTTCTTCCCAAACCCACAGAACAAAGCCAAAAGAATCTTTCACTCACTGGATGTCCACAGACAGATGAGTTACTACCCAGAAAGAGCAAAGACTATGGACAGGGCAGACCAGTTTTGGTATCTTTTTGCAGAGGGGAGAAAGGGCAAGCCTGTCTCAAAGCAAACTATCTCTAAATGGATAACAAACTGCATCAGTTTATCTTACACATACACATGGAAAGCCTCTACATGGCCACATTAGAGCCCATTCCAGCAGGCATGGAGCAACTACCAATGGAATTCTCACTCAAACCATCCTAGAAGCAAACACTTGGAATTCTGTTCACACCTTTACTAAACACTGTAACTTAGGACATGTCTCAAGGGCCAGGTTTACCTCTGCCATCCTACAAAATATTATTTTCTAATCCAGCAATAATCTCCTACACCCTCGTAGTAGCTTTGGAAATCTTTCCAAGGGTTAGAACTGCAACACTGACTTTAGAGAACGTAGTACAGTTATGTCCCACTTACCATAATTGTAGATGTTTAAGTAGATCAGTGTTGCACTACATATTCCCACCTTCCTACCCCTCAGCTATGTAGGGACCACCTCTGTTTTTCTGCCCATGCATGTAATCCCTTTGGCTCATCCCAACTATATGTATGTTTCCTTCTGTATTGTATTCACAACTAACACAAGACAGCTGGGAAGATCTTGCTGTCCTCAGGTATCAAACTGCTTCTCTTGTCTTAGAAAGACCTGAAGATGGCACCAATGAATGGCATCCAGACATTAGTAATTTAGTATGCATTGGCTTGGGATGATACTATCACTTTGGAAATTGGGATGGTCACAGGCATCCATAGCAAGAAGTCCTCAAGGGTTAGTACTGCAACGTTGATCTATGCAAACATCTACAATTATGGTAAGTAGGATACAACTGTACTTTGTCACGAAAGTTAGCGAGCCTATAACTAGAAAAATAACCAGAGATCCTATAGAGGTATTTTGGAAATATTCCTATGGAACAGGCTTCCCATCCATGTGAAGCTGACTTCATCTGTTACCCAATTTAAGTGCAGCCTAAACCAGTGGATGGGGAATAGGAAATTTACTTTAGGCCTGGCACCCATGTTCCTTATGGACAGAGGCAGCTTATACATGCCTGGCTCTCAATGTCCCATTTGGATCAAGGGCAACATTATTCTTTCAGGAAAATGTGGCTAGGTTTAGAAAGCACCCCCCCCCCCTCTCCATGTCATTAGCCTAATAATCTATGACTTCAAAATTTGTATAAAGCAGAGAAATTGGTAAATAAAGGGCACAAATGAAATATTTATGGAAAACTTAATTATGCCAAGGTTAGAGGTACATCAGGCTCAATAACTAACAGTTAAGATAGGAATAAATGAGATAAAAATGATGATGTATAATCAATCTTCAGGAAAGTCTCCAGGAACAGATGGTATTCCTGCAGAAGTTTGAATGTTAGGAGGGAAGAAATAAAGAACTGGAAGATTTTATTTAACAGTATTTTAAAAGGAGGGGAAGCACCAACATCTTGGAAGAAAGCTGTGGGTATATTACAAAACCAGTAAAGATCCATTAGTCCCAGCTTTATTTCCATTTTAAACCATGATTATAAAGTGTTTATGTCTATACAAGCTAAAAGAATGGCAAAAGTGTTGCCAAATGTGATAGATATGGATTATTGTGGTTTTGTGATGGGGAGGAAAACATTTGACAGCATTAATAGAACGGGTCTATATTATATAATGCAAAGTCCCGAAAATGGCCCAGTGATTTTTCCCTAGGAAAAAAATCGTTGTTTCGTGCTTTCGGTATTTTGCCATTTTGCATAATGACGTTCGACTAAACATCGTTCGCAATTCATTGCGTTTACTAAAATAATAGGGACCCTAATAGAACAGTGATGATCTAGAATGAAGTAGAATTTAAGAAAATACTGGTTTAAGTGGGTCTGGATGCAGAATAAGCATTCAATAGAGTAAACTGGGATTTTATGAGTAGTGCAATGGAAGTATTTTGATTCCCTTATACAATTATAAGGTTAATTAGGAGAATATTTGAAGTATTGGAAGCAATAATTAATATGGGAGAGCTCCTCCTTTATAACTTGTTTGAGCAGAGGAACCAGGCAAGGGGTATCATCTTTAGCCTTTATTATTTGCTTTATATTTACAGCAATTGACAAAGATAATAAGGGACTCAGAAATGCAAGGATGTAATTGGTATGGTAATCAAAAAAAGTTGCTTTTATTTATAGATGATTATATTTTATACCTGATAAATCCAAAAAAGATAATCTCAGTGAGGTGGAACATTTTGAGACATTTTCAAGTCTTTTCAGGATATAAAAGTAATGAAGATAAAACAACAGCTATAACCATAAATTATGTATGCACACATGAATTGGTTCAGCCATACCTACAGGGGACATGATAAGATGAAGTATTAAGAAGAATGTATTTAAAAGACTTCTATGTCAGCTAAGGGTATATGGGAAGAGACTAAAAAGAGAATACAAAAACTTAGAAATGGATGCTCTTATTTATGGAAAATGATAATAAGATACAAGCAATGAAAATGTTTTTCATCCCTTTAGTTTCATATATATGTGTTAGGCATATTTTTATCGATCAGAGGAGAAGTTGTGAATGATAGTTGATAAATAGTCGAAGGAATTTATCTGGGAGTGGAAGTGGGCAAGAGTTAAACGGGATAAGTTGGTCCTTCCAATAGAATGAGGTAGTTTAGGATTACCTTATTTGAAGTATTTTAGAGCTACTAAGTTAAAGTTCATATATATAACACAAGCAGAAGGTTATAACTCAAACTGAAAAAGGACGACGAAGTAGGGGTTAAACTCAAGAAGTAAAGAGACAATGGGATTTTGTATGCAGATCCTTAAGAAAAATAATAAGGATGGGTTTGGCATAATTTATTTGACATTTGTTAACCAGATTGGTCCAACTGAGCCAAGGCCCATTTTCAGGCAGACCCGAAGAGAAAATCTCCAAAGAACAAAAGACAAATACCTAGAAGTTAAAATACAATCACATAACGTAGAAAATGAGAAGTACACAAATCCTTAGTAAAAAAAAAGTAAAACATCTTTACAATGGCATACAATAAACAAATAAGTATAACAACACAAGGTATAATAAGAAGAGCAACAAAGTTGTATTTCAGTGAGAATAAGACCATAAAGAGTTAATTAGTTGTGGTAAAGTAAAGGTGAGTAGAGTATAAGGTGATTAAGTAAGGGCGTTGTTATGTGGGAGCTTGACATGGACAGGACCAGGTCTTTTGAAGATAGTGTTTTAGCTCTCTTTTAAACTGATGTTTTTGGGGAATATTTCTTATATTGAGGGGGAGTGTATTCCAGATGTGAGCTACTGAATATTCATACAGGAGCTTTCCAATATTCTTATTTGGTTTGTAAGTGTCGAGAAGCTGTTTAGTAGTGGTACGAAGGTGTCGGAGGGGACAGTAGTAAGATACTAGTTTGGAGATAGAGGGGCAGGAAGAGGGATTATAGAGAATGGAGTGTGTGATATATAATTGGGGAAGCAGTAGATGATGAGAGAATTCAGGCCAGAATAATGTCTTAAGGGCAAGACAGTGATGGGAATGGTGAGGAAGGTTAGTGGCAAATTTGGCTATTTTATTGTAAGTTTACTAAGTTTAGACATGAGTAGATTGAGTATTAGTAAGGATAGGGACAGCATATAGTAGGCAAGGCAAGTGAAGTGACTGAGCCAGAGAGAGTCTGGAGTAGGGTGTAAGGAATTTTCAATTTCTGTAAAGTAGTCCAAGTTTCTGGTATTTTTTTAATACATTGTTGGATGTGTAGGTTGAATTTAAGTTTGTCATTGATTATAGTGCCAAGTAGTTTGGTATGAGGTTCAGTTTTAATGATAGTATTGTTAAGTGAGGTAGTGGTAAAGGAGGATTTATGTTGTGCCAGAGTTCTTGGGAAGAAAAGAAGGAATTTTGTTTTTTTAGTATTCAGTACTAATTGATTATCTGAGAACCATGTTTCAACAGATGAGAAGGAGTCTTGAATGAGTGCTAGCAGGTTAGGAATATTATGGGTGGTGGTGGTAAGTGTCAAATCATCGGCATATTATAACAAAAGTTGAGAGCTTGCAAGCAGAATGTAGTTTATTAATGAAGATATTGAACAAAAGGGAGCCCAGGATAGATCCCTGAGGAACCCCTGTGTTGACTGGGAGGAAGGGAGAATAGATAGTTTGCCAGTGAACAGATTGTTGCCTATTGGAGAGGTAGCTGGAAAACCATTCTGTGGAGGAACTGGAAAGATTGAGGTCTGAGAGTTTAGTTAAAAGTTTAGAGTGAGAGACAGTGTCAAAGGGTCTATATTATTTCAGCAAACACTTAAAATAGTGAACGCTTTTTAATCGACTCAATAAAGTCAAAATCCCTAAATCTCAAACACACGGAACAGTGATTTTTTTTTTCCAGGGAAAAAAATCGCTGATCCGTAAGAAAAGAAAAAAAATCCAAACACAAAATAAAGTGGGGGCCCCCCCACCCCCCTACTTAATTATACCAACTCCGGGATCGCACTACAGTGGAGGAAATGGCAAAATCCCGAACATAGCCCATTGAATTTTTTCCCTGGGAAAAAATTGTTGTTCTGTGTGTTCGGGATTTAGGGATTTCGACTCTATTGAGTCAATTAAACAGCGTTCATTATTTTAAGCCACCTCTGAAATAATATAGACCCATATCAAAGGCCTTAGAAAGCTTTAGGAATAGACAGGAGATCAGCATGTTGTTGTTATGGGCCTCAGCTACTATTTGAGTGAAAGAAAGAAGTGCAGTGGATGTGCTGTGGTGGGGTCTGAAGCCATGTTAGGTGGAAGTAATCAGGTTATTGTCAAGCAGGTGTTTGAGTAACAGGTTATGTATGCACTTCTCAAGTATTTTGGAGATAGGGGACATGATGGCAAAGGGCTTATTGTTAGATGGGTTAGTAGAGTTTCCACCTTTGTGTAGTGGAATTGTAAAGAAAGATTTCCAGATATCAGGGATGCAGACTTCTTTAATGGAATGATTTATGAGTAAGGAGACAGGGTAGGCAATAGATAATGATTAAGGTCTTCACCTCATAGACACAAGGGGCTGGGTTTGATTCTGACTTCTGGTTATTGTTTTAAACAAAAAAACTTTATTAAATTATCACTTATGACATAGGTAGTCATTCATTTATATAGATGAAAACAAGAAAGTGTGGAACTGGGAAACAACAGCCAACAGCACCAAATGTCCACAATAAATCAAATAAACAAGAAGGCTGCTAGAAGAACCACTCAAAATGGTCAGCAAATAAAATCCATAAGATCCAAAGGCATCTTTCTGTGCTTTCCAGTGGTGACATTAAAGTAGATTTTAGCTGCCGACCATTTCTAGTGGTTCTTCTAGCAGCCTTATTATTTATTTGGTATAAATGAAAACAAACCATATTGACATAATCTTAGTTCCAAGCATTATACATCACTAACCGTGTTGACATAATACGTCATTTAAAAAAAATGGCAGCAGTCTGTGTCAGCTCATTCTAGAGATATGCATATTTTGTCTTCTTTTGCACAGAAAATTTCGAAAAAAATCAGTTTCTACACTTCCAGTTGAAGGTACAATAACTTATAGTAGACAGAAGTTACTAGAAATTAAACTGTCAACATCTACATGTTGCTGGTTGGATGCCTTGAAGTCTGCAGAGTATCTAGGGCCTACTACTTCCACAGAGATACAAAAGCTGAGTATTTTATTTCTTCTCACACTAAAGTGCCTGAAACTGGTAGAACAGGTTTCTGGAATATGCTGATTAAGAAAAAAAAAAAAGAAAAAGATGTCAGGAAAACAAGGAAAAGAGATTGCAGAGCAGATGTTGATACAAAGTTAGAAGCAAACCCCTGCAGGCCCGTACTACCAACTATACTGTTAGCTAATGTGAGATCACTGGACAGCAAGATAAGCTACTTGAGACTGGAACTCTCCAACAAGATCAAGGTGAGAAATAGTTGTTTATTTTTGATTACTGAGATGTGGTTACATGACAAGATAAATGTTAATGCAGTAAACTTACACTGTCTGAAAAGGCCAGAAGAGGTGGAGTCTGCATCTATGTTAACAAAAGTTGGTGCAGCAACTGTGAAATCATACTATTACACTGTTGTGAGAACTTAGAGTTCCTGTCCATTGCATGTAGACCATTTTACTTACCCAGGGAGCTGAATGGGGTCAGTGTAACAGTGGTGTATATCCCACCCATAGCTCTCAATTTTCCATCTCCAAAATGAGGAACACTCACCTTCATAATGTGGAACAAATGGGCAAAATTTGGAACTCATATTAATGGCTTACTAACAACTTCAACTAGGAAGATCATAGAATGGTTAAAATATTTTGGTTTTACTTTTTAAAGAAGATCCTTTAATGAATTAATATGATTAATTTCTATTTACCATGGATTTCACTTAAAAAAAATCCTGACACTGAATATGTCACAGACTCTTTCAATGTGGAACTTTGAGGAACTTCGAGGAACATGAACTTTTTAAGACCCCAAATGAGGTACGTTCCTCGTAATGAGGTACACTTGAGAGGTATGATCCCACCTAGTGCTAATACCACTGAGGCTTTAAAATAAACTATGCAATCACATGGGTGAGCTGCAGAGCAAGCATCCTGACTTTATACATGTGGCAACTGGTGACCTTAATAAAACAGATCTGAAAGAAGTATTCCCACACTACCATCAGTATGTGGACATTCCTACAAGGGGTCATAATATCCTGAACAAGGTGTACATAAACCTAAAAAAAGCTTATAAGGCAGTGCAACTTCCACAAATGGGAAACTATGACAATTATACCATCTTTCTATTGCCAGCTTACGAACCTGCACTGGTTAGAGAGAAACTCACAAAGAAAGAAATCAGGCTATGGCCCAAGGGGGCTATGGAGGCCATCCAAGACTGCTTTGAAAGAACCAACTGGGATATGTTCAAGGAGGCAGCCACAGTGAATCAGCATCTGAACATTGATGAATACAGTGAGGTAGTGATGGCATACATTTCAAACTGTGTTGATGGGGTAACAAATACCAACAGTATCCCTAATAGAGCTAATCAGAATCTGTGTCTCACTCCTGAGGTATAGGAGCTTCTGAAGGAGAGAAACACAGCTTGTTGGGCTAATGACAAAGCAGCCCTAAGCGTAGCAAGAGGTAATCTGAGGCACTATGGTACAGAACCATTTTGAAGACATGAAGGATGCAAGGAGACTATGGTAAGGCATACAGGAGATCACTGATTAAAAAATCAGGTTAGCACAGTGTGAAGACAGCATCAAATTCCTGGACAGTTTGAACATCTTCTTTGGTAGATTTGAGGAAAGAAACAACAGATTGGCACTAAAGTTACCTACTGATGAGAAGGATGCAGTGCTCAGCCTTGGCACAGAGGTGGTAAGAAGAGAGCTAAGGAGAGTGAACCCCAGGAAGGTTGCTGGCCCAGACAACATTTTTATGTATTTATTTATTTATTTAATATTTGTTAACCGGGAAAGTCTGACTTGGAACAAAGTCTATTTTCAGCAGAGGCCCAGGGTGAAACACTCCAGATGCATGTCTTTGTAATGTGGGAGGAAACCGGAGCACCTGGAGGAAACTCACACGAGTGCAGGGAGGACATGCAGACTCCACACAGAAAACACTCTAGCCGAGAATTGGACCGGAGAACCTCTTGCTGTGAGGCAACAACATTACCGCTGCATGACTGTGCCATCCACTGGGCAAGGTGTTAAAAGACTGTGTTGATAAACTATGCTCAGTACTCAAGGAAATATTTAACACCTCTCTAGCCATGGCAAAAGTACCCTCATGCTACAAGGAAACTAACATCATTCCACTACCTAAGAAAAACACTCCCTCCAGCCCAAACGACTATTGACCAGTCGCTCTGACATCCACTGTTATGAAATGTTTTATGCGGTGGAACAAAAGGCATCTTTAATCAGGCCTACTTCCTGATTTTTGACCCTCTACAGTTTGTTTACAAAGCTAATCAATCGACAACTGATGTCATATCAGTAGCACTATACTTCTCCCTTGAGCATTTAGAGGGCAAAGACAACTATGTGAGGATGCTGTTCATAGACTTCAGCTCTACATTTAATATGGTGGTCCCAATGTAGCTGATAGAAAAACTGGCACATTTAGGAATCAATAAACATCTCTGTAACTGGATCCTAGACTTCCTGATTGAGAGACGACAGAGTTTGTTCAGGTAAGAACACATCAAAGTACATCAACTAGTCTATTCCAGATACAGATTTACTGTATCCAGAACTGTTTGAAAGCTCCTGAGAGGTGCCAAAGTCTGCTCTTCAATTTTTTTCCCTTAGATCTGCTGGTTTTCTCCTCTCCTGCACTTTTACTAGCTTATTAGTCTAGCACTTTACCATGCCAGACTTCCTGTAGCAACTATTGTAGCACACAAAAGGGCTACCAGCTCTAAATGTACTATAAGGAAACAGCTCCAGTACTAATTATTAATAGCCACCCCCTCCAGGCATGTCTAAAGGTCAGTTCCCTGTGCTTTCTCCTGTTAACCTGGTGAACCTGGGCATCTTGAGGCAATGTAGCAACTGCCTCATGTACACCGACAGCCCTCTCCTCTTACCTCCCAACACTCAGACTTGCGAGAGATGCACTTATATATCCAAACTGGAATCCATGCACTCTCCAGTCAAGACCAGAATAGCTGGTTAAGAGAAGAAGGTCAACACTTGCACCACACCACATGGAACACATAGCCCTTCAGAACACACACCAGCACTGCCTTTACATAAAAACACAAACTACACACCCACCTTCATGGAGGCTCTCAATAAAAATCTACCCAAACAGCAGAGGCCTCCAAGGCAGAAACACACTCAACACAACACTAATCACGAGACACATAACTCTCCTAAACAGTGTGCCATTCAACCAAAGGCCCTAAAGCAAAACAGCATGCCCAGCACACTAGTAGATGACCCGATAGTGAGGCACATTGATGTTCCACGCACTAGGTTGAATAAGGAGAAAGTAACAGTCAGCTGCCTGTCAGGTGCCAGGATCCACCATATAACGCACGCACTCAGGTCCCTCAACAACAAGTACAAATATGACTCTGTCATTGTACATGTGGGTGTGAATGACCTTAGACGTACCTCCCTGGACTACATGAAAAGAGACATGGAGGAGCTCTCGGATTATGTAGCCCAGGTGGGTACGACCCTAGCCCTGAGCAGCATCCTACCATCACCCAGAATGATACCACATTACAAGCAGAAAATGATTGATTTCAACAATTGGCTAAGTTTCTGGTGTCATTCTAAGGGGATCCAGTATCTGTCTGCCTGGGATGACATGATTGACAGACCTTGATGCTTTGCCAGAGATGGCCTGCATCTGTCACCCCTGGGCTTCCAGATACTGGCCAAGGCTCTTGCCATCCCTATAGTGCCTTTTTTAGGCAGTGTTCAAAAGACCAAATTACCACTGTAACAGCTACAAAGAAATGCAATCTGAGGGTCATGTTGCTTAATGCTAGAAGTCTAAATCTCAAAATGCACTCACTCAAAGCACTCCTTAAAATGGAGAACATCGACATTTGTGCTGTAACCTGGTTCAAGGTAGCAGAAAGCACCCCTGCACTACCAGGCTATAACTCATTCCACACCTCCACACCTTTCAGCCGCAGAACTTGGACCGAAGCTCCAAAGGTGGTGGTGTTTCCATATTCATAAAGGATGTGCACACCTCCGGACTGGTAGCCCAACATAATGCATTAGAGATACTAAAATGCACTCACTCAAAGCACTCCTTAAAATGGAGAACATCGACATTTGTGCTGTAACAGAAACCTGGTTCAAGGCAGCAGAAAGCACCCCTGCACTACCAGGCTATAACTCATTCCACACCTCCACACCCAGAACTTGGACCGAAGCTCCAAAGGTGGTGGTGTTTCCATATTCATAAAGGATGTGCACACCTCCGGACTGGTAGCCCAACATAATGCATTAGAGATACTTCAGGTGCAGCTAACATTGGGTAAGACAGCGATTCAGGTTGTAGCCTATTATAGGTCCCCCAACCATGTCCCAAGACACTCACTCCACATTCCTAAGCACCAAGGAGAATATTAGGGTCCAACCTAACACACTTATACTGGGTGACTTCAACTACCCCTCCATTAACTGGGAAAACTACTCATGTACCAATACATTTGCCCAATGTTTCCTGGAATTCATTAATTCCAATGCTCTGGACCAGCTCATTGTTACCCCTACTAGAGGTAGCAATATCCTTGACCTAGTCATTACTAACATGAGCGACCGTTGCTCTACACCAATAATCAACTCCTCCCTGGTTAGATCCGACCGCAAACTAATCACCTTGGAAATCCACCCCAACCCCCCCCCCCCCGCAAAGGTAACCACCATGACAAACATCTCCAAAGCTAACTTTGGGCTCCTAAGAACAGAGGTGGCTAACTTCACGGCACCCATGCAAATGCAGAATATTTGCCTGACCACCAAATTTTGCACCAATGCACTGTATGAACACGTACACAAATGCATGGATCTCGCCATACCCAATAGAACCAAGATGCTCTCCTCCAAAACAAGGAAGCCAATCTGGTGGTCACCTGCCATAAAAAAACTCTACAACAGATGGAGGAAACTGATGCGGAATAAGGTGAAGTCCCAGGACTGGAAAAACTCCCTAATCAGTCTCAACAAAAAGTTGAAATCCCTCATCAAATCCTTTAAAGCTAGCTATGAAAACTGAAATGGAGCAGATAGTAAAGACAAACACAAGGCCTTCTATAGTTATATAAAGAACCTCCATGACAATACCCAGATTTGCTCTGAGCTACTGCACAATGGTACCTCCTACAGATATTGCCAAACTACTGGCCAACAGATTCATTGCCAACTCCCCCCCCCTCCCCCAAGGACCAGTCACAATACCAATAGATTGCCAGGCACCCAGTATTACTGCAGCACAGGCTAAAGCAGCACTGTCCAAGGCAAAGAATACAGCCTCTATGGGACCTGAGAATATCCCTGGCTGTGTTCTACATGAACTACAGAGTAAACTGGCATCTCACCTGTGTGCCCTGTTCCATCACAGCCTCATCTTAGGCTTTGTCCCTACCAAATGGTGGGCTGTTATAGTCATCCCTTTCCACAAAGAAGGAGTAACTACAGACCCTGGGAACTATTGCCCCATTAGCCTGACAAGTTTGATATGCAAAGCTATGGAACGCATCATCATGGATCTATTAAACAAGGATATAGGGAATCTTCAACCTTTGGATCCCACATAGCCTGGTTTTGTGAAGGGTAGATCATGCCTGCTCAACTTGGTCAACTTCTTTGAGTCAGTCACCAGAGCTGTGGATGAAGGCAAGGTGGTTCATACAGCCTACCTTGATCTGGTCAAGGCCTTTGATACCATTCCACACTCAGGAATCCTAGAAAAATTCACTAAGCTAGGCATCAACCCCTATATCACTAGGTGGGTTGCAAACTGGCTCACAGATAGAACCCACATTATGAAAGTAGCTGACTCCAAGTCAGACTGCCGACCAGTCGCGAGTGGAGTCCCACAGAAATCGGTCCTGGGTCCTCTCCTGTTTGGTATCTACTTCTCAGAAGTCCAGTCCAACATAAAGGAACTCTATATGACAAAGTTCACAGATGATTGCAAGTTGGGTGCCAATTGATGTTGACATCTTACAGAAAGGCCTCACTGAGACCAACGACTGGTGTCAGAACCATGGCCTTAAGCTCAATGCCAAAAAATGTGTCATCATCCCCTTTGGGAAAAACCCAGTTCCCATGAACTTACCACATCGATGGTAGTCCACTGAACACAGAAGGCATTATAAGAGATCTGGGAACAGCCTCTATTTTGACCACCACACTGCCACTGTGGTCAGAAAGTCCTTCTATGTGGCACATCTCATTACTAAGGGTATTGCATCCAGGAAGAAAGAGGTCATTTTCTCCCTCTATTCTTCCCTCATTAGGCCAATCATCGAGTACACTGCCCCATTTGGCATGTACCTCACTAGACACCTGCAACACCTGGAGAGGCCACAAAATTACCTCACAAAGAGGATCCTAGGCCTTAAACACTTGCCCTATATGGACAGACTCAAAAAACTCCAACTATTCTGTCTCGTATCGCCTACTTAGAGCTGATCTCTGCTTGACTTATAAAGCCATGTCTGACCCAGCTCTGTTAGAAATGCTACATCTAAAGATATCCCAATCCCTCTGCACCACACACTCCAGAGACCTCAACCTCATTAACACAATCAACGAACGATAAAACCACTGTTTATTGCACACATAAACGCTATACACATACGTTTTCGTTTATACACTTCGTCAGATGTGGGCTCATCTGCAAATGCCTTCCTATTTATAACATTCTTGCTTGAAAATACCCAATGACAATCATGCTTTAATTAATTTAAATACGTAATGAGTGAAACTTAATTAACCAGCTACACATATCTCCTTTCCTTTAAAAATACGAATTCAATGAATTAACCTACAGTCAATTTAAATAAATATAATACATGTATTTTTATAAGACATGCAATGAATTGGTTAGAAGTATTATATTTATTTAAATTGATTATAGGTTGATTCATTGAATTCGTATTTTTAAAGGAAAGGAGAAATGTGTAGCTGGTTAATTAAGTTTCACTCATTAAGTATTTAAATTAATTAAAGCATGATTGTCATTGGGTGTTTTCAAACAGGAAGGTTATAAATAGGAAGACATTTGCAGATGGACCCACATCTGACGAAGTGTATAAACGAAAACGTATGTGTACAGTGTTTATGTGTGCAATAAACGTGGTTTTATCGTTCTTTCCTGGGGCTTTATTGTTTCGCTATCTGTTTTGGGCTGCTTGTTTTCATAATATTAGACAAATAACTTAGGCGGGCAGCCACTGTGGTGCAGTGGTTAGCGCTGTCACCTCACAGCAAGAGGTTCTCCGGTTCGATCCTTGGCTAGGGTGCCTTCTGTGCGGAGTCTGCATGTCCTCTCTGTTGTCGCGTGGGTTTCCTCCGGGTGCTCCGGTTTCCTCCCACATCCCAAAGACATGTTGTAGGTGGATTGGACACTCTAAATTGGCCCTAGGAGTGATTGTGTGCATGTGTGTGCCTTCTGTGGAAGGTTGGGCGCCGGGCTGGCAACTCAACACCGTAAAAAAGACTCTACTGCCAATCGTGAGCAGACGGGTGATCCGCTGTGGTGACCCCTAACCAGGAAAGGCCGAAAGAAGAAGAAGACAAATAACATAGGCATTTCAATCTGCAGTGTGTTTTGTTTTACTTTAAATGGGGTATTTAACTCAGGGGAGGGTATTATTTTTGTATATGAGTGTTGGAAAATGTTTCTGCTCTTTCTTGTGTGTATTGGGAGTAGTATAGTATTTGTTAGTTATGTTTATTCCTCTACTTGTATATGTTGTTTCACTTTCCTTTGTAATCTCAAGAATTGAGCTGATGCACAAAATTTAATTTAGGCTACACATGTGCAGTTCTAAATGACAATAAAGTTTAGTTTGACTTATGTATCCAATCATTGTCAGTCAAACATTACATAGCTCTTTAAATTCCTGCCTTCTTTTAAAACTCATTTTTCCATGGTATTAATTGTTCCCATAATTCCAATTTTTTCGATGTAGTTTGCCTCTACCCTTTTCTAAAGATCCAAATTCCAGTTGATTTATCTCTGTTACTGTATTCACTACTATTAGTGCAGTTGGTTTAGACTCTGATTTCCATTTTCTAGTAATTACTTTTTTGGCAGCCACCAAAATTAGACCCAGCAATGCCTTAGAATGTCTACACAATTCCAATTCTGTATCAAAGATCAGAAAAATCATTTCCCTAGATGCACAGATTTGCTCACCCAGTTTCTCTGATAGAGTAATCTGCAGGGAATCTTTAAAGTCTGCCAACAGATTACACTCCCAGAAAATATGTTCTCAATTATCTCTTTCTTCCCCATCACACCTCCAGCATTTGATGTCTACCTGAGGAAAAATTCTATGGAATCTACTTGGAGTATAAAAATACCCACGTAAACATTTCTGAGCAAAAATCCTAACTCTTCTAGATTTTGTTGCATATTTGGGAGACATACATATATTCTCCATTGTTTCTTTGTGAATTAGGTTCATAGGTTCATAGGTTTATACTAGGCTATCTGCCCTGAGGCATTTATAAGCCTAGCCCAGAGTTTTGCGGCTTGCGCCACCCCTTATATGAAAAAAATACTGTGCCCATTAGTTTGTTTTGCCTCTGTCCAGCAGTGCCACAGAGATGATTCCCTGGGTAAACCTACGATCTCCCATCCACAGGTCAAGATTTCTCTTGAACAGAGCCAGCGAGGTGCTCTGCCTCACATGGACCGGGATTCTATTCCACAGCATAGGGAGTCTCTGAGTGATAAATCTATCCCTCCAGCATGTCCTATTTATATCCGTGCTAAGGTTTAAGTTGCTTGCTCTAGTGGTTCTGGTGGGTTTGGATTTTTTGAGGTGGAGCATGTCCATTAATTCCTGGTTGGACATGGCCTTGTACGTCAGGCACATGTCACCTCTGAGCAGACGGTATGCGACTGAATAGAGCTGGAGTTTCTTCAATGTGGCAGCATATGACAGATTTTGTAGTCCCTTTATCCTTTTGGTGAGGTACTTTTGGGGTCTTTCCAATTCCTGCAGATGTCGGGTGAGATGCATCCCGAATGGGGCATTGTACTAGATCATTGGTCTGATAAGTGAAGAGTACAGGGGAACAATGACCTCACTAGATCTGGATGTGAATCCCTTCATGATCAGGTGGGCAATGTAGAAGGTCTTTCTAACCACTTTAGCAACGTGAGTGTCAAAAGAAAGGCCACTGTCAACCTGGGTCCCCAGGTCCCTGATAACCTGTTCTGTGCTTAGAGGATTGCCACCTATGTGGTAGCTTGGGGTTACCTTGTTTTTCTCGAAGGGTATGACTATACATTTTTTGGAGTTTAACTTCAGGCCATGGCTGTGGCACCAGCTATCAGTTTCCGTGAGTCCCCTCTGTAGGATATCCGTGTCTGATGCACTTTCCACTATGGCGCCCAGTTTGCAGTCATCTGCAAACTTTGTCAGCCAAAGTACTCCCATGTTGGCCTGTACTTCTGAGAAGTAGATGCCGAACAATAGGGGGCCAAGGACCGAGCCCTGTGGGACACCACTTGTGACCGGCTTGGAGTCTGATATAGCGCCAGCAACTCTAACCCTGTGGGTTCTGTCCTTAAGCCAGTTTGCAACCCATCTTGTGACATATGGGTTTACATTTAAGTTGGTAAGTTTTTCTACAATACCCGAGTGGGGTATTGTGTCGAAAGCCTTTGCAATGTCGAGGTAGACTGTATGGACTGCCTTTCCCTCATCAATGGCCTTGGTGACTGTTTCGAAGAAGTCGACCAAGTTCAAAAGGCATGATCTGCCCTTGACAAAGCCAAACTGGGACGGGTCCAATGTCTGCAAGTCCCCTATATCTTTGTTTATGAGCTCCATTATGATCCTCTCCATAGCTTTGCAGACTAGACTTGTTAAGCTTATGGGGCGGTAATTACCAGGGTCCGTAGAGGCACCGCCTTTGTGGAGTGGGACCACAGTTGCCGTACGCCACTCCTTGGGCACGTATCCTGTGATAAGGCTGAGATTAAACAGCTGCCTTATGTGTGGGTTTAGTTCCTCATTGAGCTCGTGTAGCACACAGCCGGGGACACCATCCGGTCCCATTGATGCTGTGTTTTTAGCTTTAGAGAGAGCAGCTTTTACCTGCGCATTTGAGATGTCTGGGAGGCTACACTCTGCTGGGATAGTTATCTCTCCTTTAGGGGGCGAGAGGGGGGTGAAGTTTGCACTGAACCTGTATGCCAGTATGTTGGCAATGTCTGTGGGTTCAGTGATTTTTGTATCATTTTGGACTAATTCTGAGCATATCTGGGAGTTTCCACCCAGGTTCCTAACATAGCTGGAAAAGGCCTTATGATTGTCTTTTGAATCCATGGCAGTTTTTCTCTCAAAACTGGCCTTAGTTGATTTTATGAGTGCTCGTATTTTTTTACTAAGAATGATCAGGGGTGACTTCCCTTTTATGGATTTTGTTTTATCATGTAATAGCGTTCTCCTCTTATTGTAAAGTTTGTTAATGGCTGGGGTCCACCAGACTGGACGTTTGCCCTTGGAGGAAAGAGTCTTGGTTTTATTTGGGATTGCCTGATCCATGCAGTCCTGGAGGTGTTTATAGAAGGCATTTGTAAGGGCTTCCGCAGCTTGGGTTGTGGTTTCCTCTGGCTCAGGGGCCTTGAAGGATACCACACCAGTCTTGAGTAGTGTGATGTTTGCTTTAGAGAAGCTCTTCACTGTGGTCTTTTTTGTTTGGGGTGGGGGCAGGATGTGGATTTCCAGTGAGATTAGTTTATGATCAGATCTCACCAATGAGGGATATACTTCCGGTGCGGAGCATTTTGTCCCCATGTTTGTGATAATGAGATCTAGTATATTTTCAACTCTCGTGGGAACAGTGACTAGTTGTTCCATGGCATTTGAATTTATGAACTCCAGGAACCGTTGAGCTAGAAAGTTAGGGCTTGAGTAATGTTCCCAGTCTATATTCGGGTAGTTGAAGTCACCCAATGTTATGGTGTTTGGAGATACATTTATACCCTCCAGTGTCTTCAGGAAGGCTGTGTGGGGTTCTTGAGTTTGAGAGGGTGGCCTATAGCATGCTACAAATTGTAGAGCAGTTTTGCCTATGGTTAGTTGCACCTGGATGGTTTCCGAAGCTTCGTGCGTTGCCACCAACCTGGAGGTGTGGGTATCCTTTATGAATATGGATACACCCCCTCCTTTTGTGGTGTGGTCCAGGTTTTGGGGCCGGAACGCGTGATATGAGGTAAAACCTGATAGTGCCAGGGTGCTCTCAGGAGCCTTGAACCAGGTTTCAGTTACAGCACAGACATCGATGTTCTCCATACTGAGAAGGGCCTCGAGTGCATGCATTTTGAGATTCAGACTTCTGGCATTGAGCAGCATTACCCTCAGTTTCTTCTCATTTTTGTTTTCTAGGGTGGTAGGTTTAGAATTTGTGCCTTGCCTAAAAAAGGCACTATGGGGGTGGCAAGAGCCTTAGCCAATATCCGGAATCCCAGGCGTGACAGGTGCAAGCCGTCCCTTGCGAAGCAGCGTGGCTTGTCAAGCATGTCATCCCAGGCAGACAGACACTGAATCCCCTTTGAATGACACCAGGAGTTAAGCCAATTGTTAAATATGATCATCTTGTCTCTATATTGTGGTATCATTCTTGGTGAAGGAAGGATACTGCTCAAGGTCAGGGTCATACCTGCCTGGGCTACACAATCAGAGAGCTCCTCTATGTCTCTTTTCATGTAGTCCAGGGAGGTACATCTCAGGTCGTTCACACCAGCATGGACAATGACTGTGTCATATTTGTACTTGCCATGGAGTGACCGGAGTGCTTGTGTTATGTGGCAAATTCTAGCGCCTGATAGGCAGCTTACTGTGACCCTCTCCTTGTTCAGCCTGGTGAGTAGGACGTCAGTGTGTCTGACTATGGAGTCACCTATGACAAGTATGTTTGGTGTTGTATTTGGCCTTAAGGGCTGTGACTGCTTTGCACACTGATTTTGTGGTTTATGTGTTGCTTGTGGGGTGTCTTGAGGTAGCTGTTGCTTGGGTGTCTGCTTTGGAGGCCTCTGCTGTTTAGGTAAATTTTTACTCGGAGCCTCCGAGTAAGTTTTTGTGTGTTTATGTGTTTGATTCAGTGGTGTGGTAGCATTATGTAAGGCTAGTTTTGTGGTGTGTGTAGTTGCCTTCTCCTCTTGTCTGGTCTTGCCAGTCCTGAGTTGAGAGAGCTCAGCCTCCAGTTTGGCTAAATAGCTGCATCTCTCGCAAGTATTTGTGTTATGTGGGAGGAGGAGAGGGTTGTCTGTGTACATGAGGCAATTGTAACATTGCCTCACTATTCCCAGATTCACCAACTGGGCAGGAGAGGACGCCAGCATCTGGCCCTTCGACATGCTAGAAATTTAAGAAGTTAGGTATGAGACTGAATAAGAGAGGACTTAGTAAGGAAGTGGGTACTCCTGGGGGGGGGTTCGAACGTGAGGGACTTTGTATAATATAGGAGTGCTTAACCTGCAAGGAAGATGCTTTTAAGACAAGTGCTTTTTTTTTTTTTTCTTTTACAGAAAAAACTTTTAGGAACAAGTGCTGCGCTTTTTAGTTAAGGGATATACTGTTTAGGTTACTAGTAGAGCAGTTCTAAGGGGAAAAAATGAAGAACAGACTTTATGGAGCCAGAAAAAGTTTAACCTTGTTAAACCCGCGCTGCCCGATGCTGCTCAAATCGCGCTAAAGCGTGCTTTATAGCAGGGGGCTGGAAAAGGCAGGAAATGACCCAAAATGGCCAATGAATTACAAGTTACTGTCTTAAACCACTCCTCTGAGGGCAAACAGGCAGCTCAGTACTCCCCACTCCCACTGGTGAGTAAAGGAACTTCCCCCTGACCAAACAAAGAAAATGGAGAAGTACAGGAACCAAGACAAAGCCCAGGGATCAGCAAAACCTGATCACTGGAACAAACTAGCCAGGAAAGTTAGGAGAACAAGAATATTTTTTTGTTTTTGTTTCAAATTTTTTTCACAGACACAACAGAAAACACAATAAATGCTTTGCTTTTCGATTAAATGCTATCAAAACCTAGTACACTTGAGTGCATTAGCCTGTAGTTTAACTTTTAAGCAAACTTAAACTAAGAAGTGCAACCAACAATTAAAGCTTATAAAAACAGGAAAAACAGGTAATACCACTATAAAATAGACAGAAACAGTCGTCGAATAACACAAATGGTCGAAAAATGCAAGAAAAAATACTTAAAATCTGGAAAGATGCTTTTTCTGTTCTCTGCTGCTCTAGGAACTCTGCTGGATACCACAAGGAGCTGTGCTGAGTTCTGTACAGCCAGAAAAGCCTGCCAAAGCGTGCTTTATAGCAGGGGGCTGGAAAAGGCAGAAAATGACCCAAAATGGCCAATGAATTACAAGTTACTGTCTTAAACCACTCCTCTGAGGACAAACAGGCAGCTCAGTACTCCCCACTCCCACTGGAGTGTAAAGAAACTTCCCCCTGACCAAACAAAGAAAATGGAGAAGTACAGGAACCAAGACAAAGCCCAGGGATCAGCAAAACCTGATCACTGGAACAAATTAGCCAGGAAAGTTAGGAGAAAAAGAATATTTTTTTGTGTTTTTTTTCAAATTTTTTTCACAGACAGAACAGAAAACACAATAAATGCTTTGCTTTTCGATTAAATGCTATCAAAAGCTAGTACACTTGAGTGTATTAGCCTGTAGTTTAACTTTTAAGCAAACTTAAACTAAGAAGTGCAACCAACAATTAAAGCTTATAAAAACAGGAAAAACAGGTAATACCACTATAAAATAGACAGAAACAGTCGTCGAATAACACAAATGGTCGAAAAATGCAAGAAAAAATGCTTAAAATCTGGAAAGATGCTTTTTCTGTTCTCTGCTGCTCTAGGAACTCTGCTGGATACCACAAGGGGCTGTGCTGAGTTCTCTCCAATCTCTCTTCCCAATCCTTTCTAACCTACTCTGATTGATTCTTATAGTTATCATGCAATATTTTATATGCTATACTTATTATTCCTTTTTTAACATCAGCTTCTCTTCTAAATTCTTCTAAAGTCTCTGCCAGTGCTGGTCTTTTGTTTAGGATCCCCCATTTTTCCCTTTGCCTGTACTGTGATATCAATCTCTGATAGGGAAGGCAATCTCTAGCCTGCAGTCCAAATAAATTCTTGGCCACTTCCCATTCTTTTACCATTCCCTAATTATTTGCTCCCAGTACCTTGGCTCTTTTGCCAGTTCTCTGCATTAAATTCTGGCCCCCTCTTGCGTATTGGCTGTATCCCTAATTGCAGTCATCCTTATTGGCAGAATCTCCTTTCTCTATTCCTGTGTTGGCTTAGTTCTTAGAATACTTTCTGCTACTTTATGAACATAATATTCTCTATAATTATTGCTATTTTCCTTAAAGGACCTGCATCCAAAATCCCAGTCTCTCCATGTTTCTTGAGCTTCTCCCCATTTCAACATCATCCCTTTTCACTCTGAATTGTAAGTTTGCTTGTGTTATGCATAGGAGCCTTAACTGTGTAGCTCTGAAATAACCCTTCAAGTCTAGTAATCCCAATCTGCCTTGTTCTATTGGAAGAATCAGTTTATCCTACTTGACTCTTATTGTCTCCCCCTCCCAGATAAAGTCCTTCAGCTCTTTATTAATTTCTACCCACAACTTCTCCTCTGGTTGATAAAAATATGCCTGACCTGTGTATAAGACTAAAGGGACTAAAAACATTTTAACTGTTTCTATCTTACTATCCATATCCGTATAACAGAACTTCCAGTTCCTCAGTTTTTGTATTATCTTTTAGTCTCTTTCCACATATCCTTAGCTGACATACTGGAATAATTTTTAATCTGTAGTCCTAAGTACTTCATTTTATCAAGTCGCCATAAATATGGATATTGGTGAACCAATTTGTGTGTTGGGTACATAATTTACAACTATTGCCTTTGTTTTAGCTTCATTAATTTTGTATCCCATAAAGATTTGAAACTGTTTAAAAATGTTCCACAACACTGAAATTTATTTTTCTGATTTTATCATATATAAAATAATATCTGCAAACAAAGCCAGCTTTTCTTGACTACCATACCAATTATATCCTTGAATGTCTGAGTATCTTATTTTCTTTGCCAGTGGTTCAAAGTATAATGCAAATAACAAAGGGGAAAGAGAACACCCCTGCCTGGTTCCTCTGCTCAAGCAGAAATTATTAGAGAGGACCACACCCACATTAATTTTCACCTCTCATCCATCGTATTGTCCTCCTAATCAACCTTATAATTTTTTCAGGATATGCAAATGCTTCCATTGCACTGTTCATAAAAATCCCAGCTTACTTTGTCAAATGCTTTCTCTGCATCAAGACCCACCAACAACAATGGTATATTCTTACATTCTGCTTCCCTCTAGATCATCAGTGTTCTGTTAATGTCAAATGTTTGCCTTCCCTCCACAAAACCACATTGATACGCATCTATCAGTTTTGTCATTACTTTTGTCATTCTTTCAGCCATTATAGACATGGACACTTTATAATCATGGTTTAGTATTGAAATGTGCCTGTATGAAGCTGGGCTTAATGGATCTTTACCATCTTTGGGTATTACAGCTATCACCACTTTCTTGTTGGTACTTCTCCTCCTCTTAAAATACTGTTAAACAAAACCTTTCAGATCTTTATCAGTTTTTCCCCTCCTAGCTTCCAAACTTCCACAGGAATACCATCTATTCTTGTGAACTTTCATGTGGGTTGGTTATACATTGCCATTTTATCTCCTCTCCTCCTATTCTGTTAGTAAGCAAGCCTCATCTGCCTCTAACCTTGGAATAGTTAATTCTTCTGTAAACATTTCTATTTGTACATTTTCTTGATTTCTATATTTCTCTATTTTATGCAGACTTTCATACAATTTCTGAAATATTTCTAATACTTCTATAGGATCTCTTGTTATCTTCCTTGTTACAAGCTCCCTAAGTTTGATGACAGCCCTTTCTATTTTCTGTTACCTGAGATATGCTAAAAGTTTTTGTGCTCTAGTTATTATAAAAAAAAAAACAAATGCTTAACAGGATTCTTTCTAAACTCATGCATGTCTCCTTTTCTTTTATTTCCACCCTATTTTTAAACTTCACTTTAATTTTATACCACTCCTTGGCTATATTTTCAGGAGAAATTTCTATCTTCTCTAATAGCTCCTGAACAATTTCCCCTACCCATTCCTTAAATTCCTTTCTTTATAACAGATATGTGGGAAAGCACCAGCGTTTCATTTTTATTTCACTACCCTGTGTTATTATCTTAGTTTTTGTTGGTGCATGATTCAAAATAGTTATTGAATGTATATCAGGACTCTCAATTAAATGCACATGTTCCCATGAAGCATAAATTCTGTCTGTCCTAGCCCAGCTTTTGTATCTTGGGGAATAATATATAAATTTACTTCCAACTCTTTGTACTGAATTCACATCTTCCATGCCAAATGTTTTAATAAATTTCTTCAAAAATCTACCATACTTTGTTGTATTTCCCCCAGACACATCTTTACTGTTGCAATCATATTCTAGTCCTCACATACACATAATATTCTTTTTTGAATGCTGATTATTTCTCCCAGAATTTTCTTAAGCTCCATTATAGCAGTTTTAGGTACATGCTAGTGTAGTCTTCATCCCATGCCACTAGTCCATTACTACTATAAATCTACCATTATTATCTTTTTTATCCTCTTCTGTCACTATTGGAACTCCTCTTGCAATTAATATAAGTACTCCTCATTTTCATTGTCCCAGGTATTCTGCTGAATAACCATCCTGAAAAAACTTTCTTTATCAAATTCACATGTTCATTTCATTCCAGTTGTGTCTCCTGTAGCACAGCTATTTGCATTCTATATTTTTAATGTAGTTCACTACTCTTTCTTTTCTGTATTTATCTGTGAGACCATTGACATTTAAAGACATTACATTACATTACAGCATTGTGTTAAAAGTTATTATTCCCACCTTTTATGTGTAACAGCTTTTTTAGTTAAGTGTCTCGTTCCAGCTTTTGTGTTACATGCATACACTGTTTGGCAGGTAGATCTTTTATACAGTTGTTTATTGTCAAATCCATTTGATCCTGTCACATCTTACAAAACATTTTGTTTTATTGAAAACCCTAAAAAAACACCCAAATACCCCCCCCCTAAAAACCTAATAACTTAATATTAACACACAAAACTATGTACATATTCAAATATTGAAGTTTTACCCTCCTAATAAGAGCAAGTGTCCCAAACTGACAGCCACACTAAGATATGGCTTAACCTAAAAGAAAGTATATCCATGCTAAAATCCATGGTACAGCATGTGCTTCTACTAAGTGCTATCTGGTTTTGTTTTATTTTTAAAGATTTCTCAGTTTTAATTTCTCCAAATATTTTGGGTTTCTAATACCATGACAGGAATGGACCCCATTCCTAAGTCAAAGTATGATTAAAATACATGAAATTAGTATTGTTTCACTCTTTGATGTCAGACAAAAGTGCTCTTTGCAGCACCAGCAATGTGCCCAGTAATGACTCCTTCTGTAATTTGTACAGAGTTACATATATAGGTAGCATATCTAAATAAGATTTTAGACTCTTCTTCATAAGAGCCATTGCTCCTACTACTGTTGGAACTATCTGGGTATCTTTCTTCTACATTGCTCTCATTTCTGTTTGCAAATCCTGATATTTTATAACTTTGTGTCTCTCTGTGCACAGGACACTGTAGTCACTGGGTGTGGAGATTTCAATGATCAATGCTTCTTTTGTCTTCTTTTCCTGGACCACGATATCCGGTTTTCTAGCATCTGTCTTTTGAACTGTTGGTAATGGAAGATCCCATGTGATGTAGACTTCATCATTTTCTGTGATGCTTTGTGGCTCGTTTCCAGTGTTTTGCAGCCACTTCAACACCATAATGTTTGCACAATCCCTAGTGCAGCAGTCTTGCCACATTATTATGCCTTTCAGTATACAGTCCTTCTGCCATTAGTATGTCACAACCAGATACTAGGTGTGCGACAGTTTCCAATTCTGTTTTACAAAACCTACATTTGTCTGTTTCTCCCACATGTTCAATGGACTTTTTAAAACCAATGTGTACATAGCCCACTAGCTTATGCCACCAATATTAAGCTTTCATTTCTTGATTTGAATTCACCTCTCCTTAAGCATTCCTGCATTTGTTCCTGATCAACATGAGGTTCTTCCAGAAGTTTTCTATACTTGCAACTATATTTATGCATTTTCCACATTTCTTGCCTTTTCATCTGATCCTTCACCTTATATTCTTTCTTTTGTTTTTTGGCACATTCAGTTGCCACCTGATTTTTATCTACTTCTGGTTTGATTTCCATTCCTGCTTGATGCCGATATGCTTCTGCTAAGCTAAGCAGGGAAGTCATCTTAGATTTACTCTCCTCATGTTTCAAAACTTTCACTACATTTGGGTCTTGTGAGGTCAACAGGTATGTGTGGAATCCCACAATTGCAGATCTATACATGTAATCAATTTCAAGGTGGCCCATCCCTCCTTCGGAATGGGGAATATATAATCTTGGTATGCACTTATTTTTATAAATCATTTGGTGAGCATGAACCATCCTTCTTGGTTTTCTGTCTTTTCTATTTAACGTGCTGGGGCCAGTCAATTACTCCAAAACTGTAAATAAGGACAGGAAGAGCAAATTGGTTTATAGCTTGGATTTTGTTCCTAGATGTCACTGCTGTTTTCAGGATTAATTTAAGTTTTCTAAAATATTCCTTACTAAGTTTTACTTGCATTTGTTCATATTTTATTGCTGATCCTTCATTAATTCCCAGGTATTTATACAATCCCTCTTGCTCAAGTTCTTTTATATCACATTCTTGTCCCAAACTGATGTTTTCCTGGTACTGCAGTTTTCCTGCTTTAAAGGTTGCTTTTGCACATTTATCAAGGCCAAACGACATTCTAATATCATCTGAAAAAGTTTTGACAACCTGCAGCTGTGCTTTCAGTTCCTCATGTGATGAGCTATACAGTTTTAAATCATTGACAAAGAAAAGATGAGGTCTTTAGACTTTGTTTTTTTTCTAGGAGCCAAATTATAGCCATGGCCTAAGCTGTTAAGTAAACAGCTTAATGGGTTAAGGGCAAAGCAGAACAGCAATGGTGACAGAGAGTCACCCTGGAATATCCCCCTTTGAATTTTTATCCCTGGGATCATGGCTTAATTGCAAAGTGGTCTGCCATTGTTTCATGGTCACTGTAATGTAGTCAGCCAGTGTAAGGTGTATCTTATACATTTTTAAGCACTGTTTTATTCATGAATGTGGGATAATATCAAATGCTTTTTTGTAGTCAATCCATGCCATACTTAGATTCTTTCCCTTTTTACAGTTCTCCACTATGACTTTATTTAACCACAAATGATTCTTTGTTCCATATGACTATCTTTTATTGCCCTTGTGTTCTTCTGCCATAATTGAGTTTTTTTTCTAAATGACTATAAACTCTGTTGACATCAATTCCCGTGTATAGTTTATACGTCATTGGTAGGCAAGTTATTGGTCTATAGTTTTGGGGTTAGCTTTCAGGTTTACTCTTAAGTAGGAGCATTGTTTTAATTTTTGTTAGCCAGATTGGTGTCTGTTTGGGGTGCGCATATAAATAGTTATTACTCATGGCTAGGTCTTCATGCAAAGATATTAATACTTTTAACCAAAAGTTGGTTACTGCATCTGGGCCTGGGGGGGTTTCCTGCTAGAGGTTTTTCTTAACTTTGTTTCAATCTTTCTGGCTGTTACTTCATCCCATTTCATACCCTGTACCTTTAAATTTCTTATTCTTTCTTTTACTTCTTTTATCCATTTAGCATCTTTGTTGTGTTCCACAGGATCTTCATAGATACTTCTCCAAAATGCATCTATTTCTTCTTTTTTTGGTGGCCTTTCAATTCCTTTTACCTTGTTTCCCAATTGTCTATAAAACATTTTTGGATCATCACTAAATTGCTTATTTTGTACTTTTCCTTTATATTTATCTGTGTATCTCCCAAGTTTTTCTACCAATGCTGAAATTTTTAATTTATTTGCAATATGGCATGATAGATCCTGATCTGTTCTAATACTGTGCAATGCTTTTATCGCATCTATCTTTCTTAGTATTTTGTTGATTTATTCCCTCTTCTAGTCTTCTAACAGTGACAGTTCTTGTCTTAATTGCTTTATAATTTTTTCTATTCGATGCTTCCATGATGATATTTGATTTCTCCCCTTCCTTTGTCTCACTACCCTGTGCTCTTGTGGTAGAACTTTATCAGTTATTAATTTAGCTGCACAGTAGCAGATCCTGTTCACTTCTATTATATCGCATAGATCTCTATGGACAGTCCCAATTACTGTGTTTATTTGTTTTATCAGACTTCTGACTTGTGGGGTTTAATTAACCTTCTGCAGTCTATTTTTTCATTGATTTTAATATATCTATGTGCATTAAATCAAGCAACTCTTTCCTTAGTTCATTTTCTTCCAAACTGAGGGCACATCCTTTGTTTTCCACTTCCTGCGGGCATTCTATAGAAAGTTCTACAGCATCTTCCTGTGGCACCTTCTCTTCAATTTCATCCTGTGTCATCTATTATTCTGTCATATGGGAACTCACTGGCCTATCACTATTCAACATTGACTGCATCAGAGTTTCCACTGTCTCCTGTTCTTTCCATTGCTGTCTAGCTTCAATTGAACTTTTATACTGGGTTCCTGTGGAAGTCTCCAAAATATCTTGTTATGGCACCTGACCAATTGCTTTCTGTTCCACTGGTTTCCCCTTAATTTGGATATCCATTGCTCTGTTCTGTTGTGGTGCTTTCTGCATAACTTCTCCATTACTAATCTCCTTTTCTACTTTTCCTCTTTGTCTTCTTATTTTTTGTATTGTAGAGTTTTCATATCCGGATTCCTTTGCCTGTATTTTTCTTCAAATATCTTTGGTGCTGCTCTTTTTGTGTTGGTTAGTTTTGCTTTCTCCTTTGCATAAATATTACACCATACAAAATCTCTTTTTCTTTCCCATGTCCATATTTCTTCTTCACATGTCTCCTGATCATCCTGCTTCTCCTTACTTTGGGGAAATCACTCCATCATGCTGTGATGTAGTCTGTGTTAGACTTTCTGCATTAAATCCTTCACTTCTCAGACACTCCATAACTTCACCTTCTATTTCTTTAACTTCTGCTTTACTAATCTTCTTTTCTACATTCCATCTTTGTGATATTATTTTTTTTTATTGTGACATTTTCCATATCTGGAAGCCTTTGCCTGTATTTCTCTTCAGATATCTTTGTGGCTGCCTTCTCTATATTAATTAACTTGGCTTTCTCCTTTGCATAAATATTCCACCCTATCAAATCTCTCTTTCTTTCCTATGTCCATATTTCTTTTTTATACTTTTCAAAAATGTCTAGGTTTTGTTGTTTACATTTTTGCACTTCCTCAGATGCTTCTTTTTCCAAACAGATCAAAGTTTCTTGATCTATATACTGTTTTTTTTAATCTGTTGTATTAATGAACGCAAATTTTTATTTGAAGCTTCTGACAGTTTTTCCTATGAACGTATTTTTCTTTCCTCTAATTTATCTCTTAATCTCTTTGTATATCTTCTGTCTGGAAATTCTGGGCTTTTTGCATAATATTAACAATACATAATTTCTTCCTTATGCTCAATAGTCCACTCTAACATCTTTATGGCTCTTCTTTGGCCTATCAGTTTTGGTGATTTTTGTGGACTACTACTGCCTTCTACAACAGGGGGTGCCATTCTCTCCCCGGGTCTGGCCTGGCCCCATTGTAGGAATGTTTTTAGATTTTGAGGATTCTACACTGTCATTTTTTCCAGTCCTGGCACCAGTGTGCCTATCAGGATTGGGCATTTTTTTATCCTGGGACTTGTGCACCCAGCTATCTTTTTTTGTTTTTGACTTACTTCTGTCCATGATAAATGCTATGTGCGGCCATCTTGAAAGTCCCTGTCTACTGATTATTTGCTAGGCTTAAAATGGCCCTTCAGAGAAGTTGGTCTAATATTCAACCTATGAACAACAACCATACAGAATATTATATTCATAAAGTAGCAGAAAGTATTGCAAGAATGAAGCCAACACAAGAATGGAGAGAGGAGATTTTGTCAATAAGGATAACTGTAGGTAGAAGTACAGAAAATAGGCAAGAGGAGCTAGAATTTACTGGAGAAAACTGGCAAAGGAACCAAGGAATTGAGAGCAAATAACTGGATAGGGAAAGGTAATAGAGTGGAATGTGGCCAAGAAGACATTTGGATTGCAGGCTAGAGACTGTCTTCCCTACCAGGCATACCTCTCAACTGTGCTTAATTCCTCAGTATTTTCCAGTTTTGAGAGCAAAATAATGGGGTGCCATGAATTTCCTGGTGGCCTCTTCAATTCCAGATTTTATTTACAGCTACGTTATGTTCTTTTTTTTTTTTTTTTTTTTAGATTATTGCTGCGTAAAGCGCAAGTAGATATAGGAAATCTGCAAGATGTGTGGTTTTTTTGTCAAGTCATCTACTGATTAGGGGTGTTTGCAGGCAGATCGCAAAATCTATTTAAAGGTAGGAGTCAAGGTTAGGTTAATATTTTCTTAGAAGAACACCTTATGGTGGCATGTTGTGTAATCTTGCTCATTCTGCTGACTTCAAGAAGTACCTTAGTATTTTTTGTTGTTGGTACTGCGCCAGTAGGAAATTGATAAAGTTTGCCAGTCCCTTGTATTATACGATGTGGCTCCCCCAAATGAGTCTTATGTGTATGCATGCATGGAAGTATATGGATTCTGCTAAAAAATATATATATATACATATATATATATATATATATATATATATATATATATATATATATATAGATAGTATTATCTGGTAATTTTGCTTTCTTCTCGGGCTGTCACTTGGTCACTGAAACAGTAGTAGTCACTATAACTACTTGGACAGCCAGAACCTGAAAACTAATTTTTAAATGCCTTTATGTTTGAATCATGAGCCAGGAAGATGAGAACAGTGGTTGTAAGCGTACGAAAGTATGACTTATCTTCCTTTTTAAGCCTGCCAGACAGTATACATAAAGAATGAAACCTCCGGAGTCTGGAATGACTTCATAATTCAATATCTACATGGCATGCCTAAGCCCACAACAACCTCATGTAAACAGTAGTGCCACTTTATGAACTACCAGCTACCACTAACATGGATCATTTAAGTTGCTGGTTAGAACACAGTGCTATCTCAGTCTATTTAAAAAAAAAAAAAAAAATGGAACTAGGACAGGAGGCAAATGTTTCATACCTTGGAATTTTTACAGAATTATATGGTCTTGCAGTTGGCTAGGACTGCTTTTGATTAATGCAGAGTAAAATTTGTAATGGAGTTTGGCAGTGTTCAACACCATGGTCAACACTGAATTCGCATAGGTTACACAACAAAGCTTTCTGGTTGGGACAGCACAGGGTCCTCCCACCACACCCACACTGAATTCAAGCTTGAATTTACAAATAATGCACCATTTCATCATTTTCTTATTAAAATGAGGGGTACATACATGTTCAAAATGAAGGGTACGGCACCTACTGTCTTTCGCAAACAAGGTCTCAACAGCCACAAAAATGCCAACTTGAAACACGTGGAAATGACTGGCTTAAACTCTTTGGAATTGTGATTCCCCCATTGGCAGGCTCTTTGAAGTATAAGTTTTCTAAGAGGAGCACTGTCTTGTTTTTATAGGAATTTTACTGGAAAACATAATGGTAATGGTCACCTAGGCAAGAATATTTATACAGATGCATGATGGTGAGTGTGTCACTCGGAGCTCTTACAGTATTATTTTAATGTGGAATACCATTTTCTGTAAAACATTTACATGATGGTTTGTTTATTTTTGTTGGCTGGGGCAGTGCACTGATCACGATGGACCATTTGCAGGCACAAAACAAGATATTTACAGATACAAAGATATGCTAAAATACGTGTGTGTGCGAGTGTTTTATATACTGACTCCTGTTTGGGTTAATAAGTAACAAAAAAAAAAATCATATGCCTGAACATAACTGCCGTTCTTTGATGCAATCAGGGTTTGCTTTTCCCTTCTTTGCAATTGGTATAGACCACTAAAACTGGAAATAGATTCTATAAACACTGTAGCCATGGCAGAGACTGTGTGAGTGAACTGTCTCGATTTGGGAAGGTAGCTAGGCAGAAAGGGGTGAGGACGTTTTAGCACTGGATATCATTCACAGGAGTACCATGCTGAAACCACTTACTTTTTCCTTATGTGTGAGGTAAACTTTCACTTAAATTTCTAAATGATCACTGAAGAGTACCATAAATCAAAAGCTCCTAATAATCTGTAGTCTGTTTTCTCTCTGATTTGTATACCTAATACATTGCTTTGCCTTACAACAATATTTATATTTGTTGTCTAGTGCATTCTGGATTTTACATTTGACAGAACTTTTGTTGTTGCTCATTGCCATGTCTTCACACTATATATAGGCTTGCAGACACAATTTTGAAAGCAGCACTACCAGACATTCTGAGTCTAATACTTAAGATGACATATTTACTGATAACCTGTATTTATTTTAAACATCTGGAGCAGTAAACACAAAAACAGACATTTGGAAGTAAAACTAGTGAGTATACCTCTCAATCTCTCAGAGCAACAAATCTTGACAAAGCCAAAAATAATGGTGGGACAAAGGCCCCAAAATAGGGACAGATGACAGATTTTAAATATTGCTCCTGTAAACTCAGATACTTGCTAGAATAACAGCTTTTGCATTATTATACATTTTCTGAGGGATAGGAAGCCTGAAATTCAAATGTCTGCCGATATTTATTATTATTTAGTGACTTCAGTCTTCATGTTGGAATCCCACAATTCCATCAGAGTGGGTGGGGTTACATGATTATGTATGCACATTTTATGTTAATCAGTGTCCTGATTTTTGGCCATTAGTACCTACTTTTCATATACCTTTTTCCAGATCTTTGATGTTTCCAGGTTGAGAGGTATGCTACCTGGGATTGATACCAGAGTATAGACAAAAATTGTAAGGGATATGGGGATCTTAAATGCAAGACCTGCTCTGGTAGAGTTTTTAGTTGGATCTAGAATAGAAGCTGCTGTTAAAAAAAGAGAGAGATAATTAATAAGGCATATTTTGCATAACTGTAAGAATAAATTGGAGGAGGTTAGAAAAGATTGTGAAGAGAGACTGGAAAAGCAGTTTACAAGAAAGCCTATATGGTTCCCAATTATGCACCAAAATCCAGAAGGTTTAGGATCTTTACTTGGAAGTGTTCGCATAAGCATTTTTATATCTGAAGCAGACTTCCTCAGTTAGATAGCAGTGTGGAGGTAGTTGGAGTTGTGATAGGGAAGAAAGACTTAACTCGGAACATATATTTTGGGAAAGTAATGAGTTTGCAGATTTAAAAAAATTATGTACAGTACCCTGTCAGAAATATTGGGTTAGCAAATGGCTGTCTGTAACTAAGAAAATGATTCTTTTCAGGAGGGACACAGGAACTGAATTGCCATGACTTAGTTAAGTCTTATTAATTTTTATTCTGTTTTCTGCAAAAAAAAAAAAAAAAAAAAAAAAGCAAGTACTAGAAAATGGAAATCAAAGCCTGAACCAACTGTATTTTAAATATTGAATATTATAAAAAAGAGAAAATAACTGAAAGAGGGGAACTTTAGAAAAGGAAGGAGCAAATTACATAGAAGTAAATGGAAATTGTGAGACAATACATGCAGAATAATTTTCAGGAGAAGGAGTGATGTTTAAGGGAAGCAGGAATTCAGCAATTTATGTAATGCTAGACTGATGATAATTACAAGGAAATAAAATGTGTAATGCATGCAAATAAAAAATGTTAATATGGTTTGTTTTCTTTTTTGTTAATGTATGTTTGCCTGTGTCAAGTGATAATTTAATCAAGTTCTTAAAAAAAGAACTAGTCATTAGAAATTCATGACTCTCATACTCTTTTTCTCACGTCAACCATTACAGCCAACCTTCATTTTATACACGTCAGGCATATTTTTCTCAAACAGAGGAGAAGTCATGAACATTAATTAATAAAGACATGAAGCAATTTATCTGGAAAGGGAAGAGGGTAAAAGTTAAGTTGATCCTCCCAATAGAACAAGGTAGTTTAGGACAACCTAATTTTTAGGGATATTTTACAGATCCACAGTTAAGGCTGATAAACATAACGCAAGCAGAAGGTTATAATTCAAAGTGGAAAGGCTTAACGTTGAATGGGGGTCAAGAAATGAGGCAATGGGATATTGAAGCAAGTCCTTAAGGAAAATAACAGCCCTACAGAATATTATATTCGTTAAGTTGCAAAAAAAGTATTCTAAGAACTAAGCTAACACAGGAATGGTGAAAGGAGATATTGCCAATAGGGATGATGGCATGTAGGTGAACAGAAAATAGGCAAGAGGAGGCTGGAATTTACTGGAGAGAACTGGCAATGGAACCACAGTATTGGCAGGAAATAACTAGAGTATGAAAGGGAATAGAGTAGGATGAAGTCAAGAAGAACTTTGGACTGCATCCTAGAGACTGCCTTCCTTATCAGAGATTGATATCATAGTATAGGCAAAGAGAAAGGGATAGGGGAGTCCTAACTAAAAGACCTGCTCTGGCAAAGTTTTTAACTGAATTTAGGACAGAGGCTACAAGAATAATTGCAGGTGTGAGATTCAAACTGCTGTACTCAGCTGACGTCAAAGTAATTCTTCCCTGGAGGTACAAAATAATTTTTTGATGAAGTAGGAAATACAAAAGTTTGCCCAACAAAAAGTGAGCTGTGAAACAGAAAGGGATTCTGCTTCTTGATCTTCTGGTAATAAAGACTACAGAGAGATTGTACCTGTGAAACTTTTTCCATTGTTTCAAAGGAAAATGTTGGAGTGAAGGAAGGGACCATGAGAGCTGACTAGAAGAACTGACAGTACATTGGAAATTAAGTAGTGACAGAATTTGGGAGATGGAGGTGAACAGTAATAAAACCAGTAACTTAATGTGGGATTACAATGCAATAATTATATGTGTGAAATATGACAGAACAAGAAAATATGGAAATATTGGACTTTTTCAGAATGTGTTAGACTTGTGGGGGGCTCTAAAGCATATGCCCTACTTCACGCCATTAATGTTCAAAAATGCTTTGGGGAGGGGAAGACAAGGGAGGAAGTTAATTGTAAGTAAAGACATTTTATCTTAGCACTATTTTTGTTGTGTATGGTTTTCTTTGCATGCTATGAAGTAAAGCTTTTCTCAGTTATTTTTAAGTGTAATGAGGATTGTAAACAGGTGCTACTGTTTTTTTTCTCCCTTCTTTCTTTCTTCTTGTTCAGTTTTAAGAAGTGTAGGCAATGCAATGAAAAAAGCCTTGTTAAAAGAGCATGACAAAAGAAAAATTAATGTACTTTTCCTCATTTTGCATGGGGAAATGACTGGATTATGGACCTTAGATTGATTTAGTAGCACGTTTTTTGAGTAAATAAAACCGAATATTGAATATTATGAGGCTTTTTTTCTAGCAAAAACATGTATGCTCAGTAGCAGTTCTGCAGCTGGTCTCCATGTTTCCATGGAAACAATCTGATAAAGAGAAACTGGCTTGCCTGATTCTCATTCTCATGTTTACTTGGAGACAATCTGATAAAGGTAAACTGGCTACAGGCTGCTGGAGAGTGATTGGCTGAAGGGAAAAAAATGAGGAAAGAAATTGGCTAGGACATAATGTTCTCTGAAAGCATTCAGGGGTTTTCCCAGCTGGCAGAGCTATAAAGAAAAGACAAACCTAATTAGCACTTAGTAAACAAGCACAGGGTGTACCATGTGTTTTAGCAAGTTTAACCTTTCTTTTAGGTTAACACAAGTCAGTGAGATGTGGCTGTCAGATTGGGACTTTTGTTTCTGTTATGAGGGTAAACCTTCAGTATTTGAAGATGTATATAGTTTTGCATGTTGGTATTAACTTAATAGGTTTTAGGGGGTATTGGGGGTATGTTTGTTTTTTGTTTGAGGGCTTTCAATAAAACAAAAAGTTTTGTAAGATGTGACATGGGCTCAAATGGATATGACAAAAAACAACTGTATAAAAGTTCAACCTCTCAAAAAGTTATGTATGTAACACAAAAACTGGAACTAGACATTTAACAAAAAGGTGTTATACATAAAAGGTGGGAATAATAACTTTTCAGTGCAGTAATGCTTTTTGTAATGTCCTTAAATGTCAATGGTCTCACAGATAAATATAAAAAAGAAAGAGTAGTGAACTATATTAAAAAATGTAAAGTGCAAATAGCTATGTTACAGGATACACACTTAGAAAGAACTAAACATGTGAATTTGATAAAGATTTTCAGTATGGTTATTCAGCGGAATACCTGGGACAAAGGAAAAGAAGAGTACTTATATTAATTGCAAGAGGAGCTCCAATACTGATAGAAAAGGATAAAAAAGATAATAATGTCAGATTTTGCAGTGCTAAGGGGCTACTGGCAAGGGAGAAAGATTACACTGGCATGTATTTATATTCCACTTAAAACTGATATAATGGAACTTAAGAAAATTCTGGGAGAAATGATCAGTTTTCAGCAAGGAATATTACTTATTGGCGAGGACTGGAATGTGATTTACAACAGTGAAGATGTGTCTGTAGGGACCAGAAGGAAAAGTGTAACAAAGGAGAGTAGGTTTTTGAAAAAAATAATGAAAATATTTGGCATGGAAGATGTGAATTTAGTGCTAAGAGTTCAGAGTGAATTTACATATTAGTCCCCAAGATATAAAAACTGGACTAGGCTAGACAGAATTTACATTTCACAGGAATATGTGCATTTAATTGAAAGTCTTGATATGCAGCCAATAACTATTTCAGATCATGTGCCAATAATAACTAAAATAAAAACACAGGGTAATGAAATACAAATGACACACTGGTGTTTTCCCAATTATCTCTTGAAAAGAGTGGAATGTAAGGAATGGGTAGTTGAGATTATTCAGGAACTATTGGAGAGGATAGAAATTTCTTCTGAAAATATAGCTAGGGAGTAGGATAAAATTAAGGTGTTGTTTAAAACTAGGGTGGCAATAAAAGAAAGAGAGCTATGGTTAAAAAGTAACAAGAATTATTTAGAGGGACTGACAAATGTTAAAGTACTGCAGAATAGGGGGAATCTCACAGAACAAGAAGATGATAAACTGCAGAATGCTAAGCAGAAAATAAGGGATTATCTTCATAATATGCAAGAGCTTAGAAAGATTTCTGTTAAGCAACTTTTTTTTTGATGACAGTAGAGCACAAAAACTTTTAGCACAACAACTCAGGCAACAGAAAGTAGAAAGGGCCATTGGCAAGTTTAGGGAACCTATAACAAGGAAGGTAACAAGAGATCCTGTAGAGGTATTAGAAATATTTCAGAAATTCTATGAAAGTCTGTATAAAGCAGAGGAATATGGAAATCAGGATAAGATACAAATGGAAATATTTATGGAAAAATTAAATATGCTAATGTTAGAGGTAGATGAGGCTCAATTACTAACGGTTTGGATAGCAGGCGATGAGATAAAAATTGTGATGTATAACCAATCTACAGGAAAGTCCCCAGGAATAGATGGTATTCCTGTGGAAGTTTGGAAGCTAGAAGGGAAAAGACTGATAAAGATATGGAAGGTTTTATTCAATAGTATTTTAACAAGAAGAGAAGACCAGCATTTTGGAAGAAAGCATGGATAGTAAGATACAAGCAGTTAAAATGTTTAGTCTTATATATTGGTCAGGCATGTTTTTATCAATCAGAGAAGAAGTTGTGGGTAGCAATTAATAAAGAGCTAAAGGACTTTATCTGAGAGGGGAAGACTGCTACAGTCAAGTGGGATGAGCTGATTCTTCCACTAGAAGAGGGTGGATTGGGATTACCCAAACTGAAGGGGCATTTCAGAGCTACACAGTTAAGATCGTATACATAGCACAAACAGAAAACTATAATTCAAAGTGGAAATGGATGATGATAAAACATGGGGGAAACTCAAGAAACAAGGAGAGACTGGAATTTTGGATGCAGGACTTTAAGGAGAACAACAATAATCATGCAGATTATTATATCCATAAAGTAGAAGAAAGTATTCTAAGAACTAAGCCAACATGGGAATGGAGAAAGGAGATTTTGACAGTAGGGAAGACTGCAAATAGGAATGCACATTGGCAAAGGAACCAAAGTATTGGGAACAAATAACTAGAGAGGGAAAGATGACAGAATGGGAAGACACCAAGAATTTATTTGGACTGCAGGTCAGAGATTGCCTTCCCTACCAGGGATTGATATCAGAGTATAGGCAAAGAGAAAGAAATAGGAGGCATCCTAAATGAAAGACTAGTACTGATAGAGTTTTTAATTGAATCTAGAACAGAAACTGCTATTAACAAAGGAATAATTAGTACAGCATATAAAATATTGCACAATAACTATAAGAATCAATCAGAGGAGGTTAGAAAGGATTGGGACGAGAGATTGGATAAGCAATTCACAAAGAAACAATGTGAGGATACATATATGTCTCCCAAATATACAACAAAATCCAGACGATTTAGAATTTTTGCCTGGAAATGTTTGCATAGATATTTTTGTACCCCAAGCAGACTCCAGAGACTTTTTCCTCGGGTAGACAGTAAATGATGGAGGTGTGAAAGGGAAGAAAAGGTACATAAAAGGGAACATATTTTGTGGGAGTGTGGTGAGTTGGCCAACTTTAAGGATTCTCTGCGGGATGCACTGTAGGAAATGCTGGGTTGGCAGATTGCTGTGATGAGGGAGATGATTTTTCTGAGCTATGATACAGAATCATAATTGCCTAGACATGGTAAGGTCTTGCTGTGTCTAATAATGGTGGCTGCCAAAAAAGTAATTACTAGAAAATGGAAATTTATTTATTTTATTTTACATTTGTTAACCGGGCTGGTCCAACTGGATGCATATCCTTTTTCAGTAGAGGCCCGAGGAGAAAAGCTCCAATCATAATCTTCAAACACAAAATATCAAAACAAGTTATATAAAGAAATACAGGTTATAAAAATACAAGTTACAAAAAGTATAAAAAAAGTAGACGTTGTACATTTACAAGGTTAGTAAAAAAAGTCAATTTACATAGAAGTATAATGAGACAAAGATCAATTGTCTGGTAAAACATGACAGGGAAATGTTATATACTAATAGAGTATATCAAGTTCAAGAGTCACCATCTTATATTTGTGGTAAAAATGTATTTCAAGATAAGTGATAAGGGAACAAGAATTAGGAGATGGGGACTGGATGGATTTGGTGTGAAGGTGTGAAGGTATGAAATCAAATCAAATCAAAATCTAAACCAATTATACTGAAAGTAGTGAATATAGTAACAGAGATAAAACTGGAACTGAGATCTTTAGAAAAGGGTAGGAGAAAACTACATAGGAAAAAAATGGGAATTGTGGAAATAATACATACAAAAGAAGAATGAGGCCTAAAAGGCGACAGGACTTAAATGAGCTATGTAATGTTTGCGTGAGAAAGATTGGGTAGATTTTAAGTGATGTATAATGTTTGATACTGGGAGTGTGTCAGTATGGTCTGTGATTTAAAATGCTTGTGACTAAGATTGAGTAGGTGTGGTTTATTTTAATTTATTTAAATGTATGATTGCACATGTAGTAAGTGATGGTTTAATGAAGATGTTTCTTGTTTTAAAAAAAGCAAGAATTTAATAATTTATGTAATATTGCTTAGGTTGTATGATATATAGCAATATTTATAAAGTACAATGTTTCTCATGTTAATATAGTTTGATTACTTTTATATGAATGTAAATTTGCATATTTCACAAGTGATATAAATAAGTGATATAAATAAAGGTGTTTGGGAAAAAAAAACATCCTGGAAGAAAGCAGTGGTAGCTGTAAAAAAAAAAAGAGGGTAAAGAAGACCCATCAGATCCAGCTTCATACAGGCCCATTTCAATACTAAACCACAGTTATAAAGTGTTCATGTCTATAATGGCAACAATAATGACAAAATTGATAGATATGGATTAATGTGGTTTTGTGGAGGGGAGGCAAATATTTGACAACATTAACTGAACATTGATGATCCAGAGGGAAGCAGAATGTAAGAAGATACTTTTGTTATTGGTGGGTCTTGATGCAGAGAAAGCATTTGACAGAGTAAGCTGGGAATTTATGAGCAGGGCAATAGAAGCATTTGCATTTCCTGAAAAAAAATATAAGGTTGATTAGGCGGATATATGAGGAATAAGAGTAAAAAATTTAAGTGGGTGTGGTCCTCTCTGATCATTTCTGCTTGAGCAGAGGAACCAGGCAGGGGTGTCCTCTTTCCCCTTTGTTATTTGCATTATATTTAGAACCACTGGCAAAGAAAATAAGGGACTCCGAATTTCAAGGATATAATTGGTATGGTAGTCAAGATAAACTAGATCTATTTGCAGATTAGATTATTTTATACCTGACAAAACCAGAAAGAGACATTACAGTGTTGTGGAACATTTTGAAACAGTTTCAAATCTTTTAGGGATACAAAAGTAATGAAGCTAAAACAAAGTCAATAGCTGTAAATTATGTACCTACACACGAATTATGTAACTGGCCTCCATGGGACTTTTCTCAGATTTCTGCATAATAGATGCATTTGATATAATTTGCATTAGACTTGCTAAATCAATTACAATTTTAAACTGTCAGATACGAAATAGTTTTTCATCAGAGATGGAATTCTTCCTGTTGTAGAAGCTAATACTGAAAAGAGGTCTCTTACTGCTAATATTAATATATTGTACATGCATACTTAATGCTGGATTATGGGTGGGCCTCATGGGCCTAAAGGTGAAAATTCTGAGGAATGCATTTATTTGGTGTGACAATAGTACAACATTTCAAACTAAACTAGGAGTAGATGCAGCAAGGCCTGTTTCAGCATGTGGGCCTGGAGTGCATTTCCATCAGCCCCCTTATTAATTTTACCCTGTGGGTATTGTATAAAGATGTTGCACTTTGGTGTCTACTACAGGTCCTCCTGTGCTATTAGCTTGAGACACTCCTGCTTGCTGCCACTTGCTCAAAAAGGTAAGTGCTCACACACCTAGCCTGAACCCCTGTTTCTCCATATCCCTCATGACACACAAGCCCATAAAACTGTATAACCAGAACCTAAACTCTAAATCTAAAATTGTGACCCAGTTCCCAACCCAAGTCCTTACTCTCTACGTGTAGAACTTCGCTTCCTCTCCCAAACCCTAAAGTTCGAAAATGCTTCATTAAACTAAAACTCCTTCCCTAAACCTAAATTCCATTGTTCCTCCCTAACCTTAAAACTCCCCTCCTGCTCCCTCCCCATGGCTGCTTGCCTGAACTCGTATTTGAGTTTGAGTGAGAGCAGCAGTCTAAAGGAGCTACAAGGTGCCCAAGGCCTGGTTTTGAGACTGAGCTTTTTGAGTATGTGTGACCTCACTGCTTGTAGTGTTCCCTGTATTTTGCATCATTTATATGCTTTTATTCTGCTGTTTGTCAGTATGACCACATGCATACTGTATAAAGCTGTCATGTTTTGTATTGTTACTGTGCTTCTGCTTTGCTGTTTGTTGCCTTCTTTATACCTGGAGTACTGTTGTGTTAAGATGTGTGTTATGGATTCTTAAAGTCAGTGTTTGTTGTATTTTTATACCTGTAACAAGGTCTTTAATTTGTAAATTATGTCTGTTTTACTTAATGTATTTGCCTAACTATCCTGAATCACTGTTCAAAAGGGTTATTGGAGCAGTTCACTTTTCTGGTTGACAAAGGAAAATTAATAAATAAATAAACAATGACTTGCAGAAAATTTAATGATTCCACAAGTAGTGTACCATCTTTCAGTTACCACATTACTACCTAGTACAAATACTTATCATATGTGAAAACAGAAGTAAAAAAAAAATCAATTTCTCTTTCTTAGCAGATGCACTAACTCACTGTTGTGATCTGCACAAAAAAAGTAGGGGCACTCTACTCAGCACACTCATGTATAAAATTACAAAACTGAGCTAGTATCACTGAGGCTGTTACATAAGTTAACCTGTGCTTTGAGCTAGTAACACTGAAAGAACTTACATAGAAATCAAGCCTGCTACATGGATCCACCACCTAGATGATATAACAAATCAGCTTAATTTAAAGACTTTTAAAACAAGATTGAAGGACCATTTTATTAAAACCAATGAATGCAATTGTTTAGTGACAATGACTAACTGAACCCACTCATTTGTCTCTTCTCAGGCTAAGTATAGTGCTTTATGGTCCCATTGCTGATCTGAATAATAAATGTTTATCAGATGTAAATAAATATATATATGGAAAGATATGAGACTGATATTTTATTTTTTGTTTTAAGAATAACTCTTAAGGATGTGCAAAGTACTGGCTTATGCCATAAACAGTGCCTTCACAAAATTTCCAAATCAGTCTCAAAGAACAAAAGAACATAATACTACTGTCTTTCCCCCGCCGGAATACGTATTAGGGCTTTTTATCAGGGTATGCCTAATTTACCTGCACCATACAACAATCTACCTTTATTCATTTATTTATGTACAAAAATTGACATTTTTTAATGAACACAAGTCGACATTTATTCATGTACAAAAATCGACATTTATTCATGTACACTAATTGACATTTATTTCATACTTTTCTGTTAATGGTCAATGGTTCTAAGTAACGCGTTAACAGTTGTGTGAGAATTCTGCATAAACAGTGCAGCAAACATTTCACCTTCAGAATATCTGCACCTTGGCTTTCACAGTTATTCAAATACAGTCATGTCATCTTCTTCTGGAACATTGTCATAAGTGTCCAACCCCCGAATTTCAGCCTGAATTTCTTGCGACTCCATTTCCTGTAGAACCATTGGCCCCAATCTGTCATGCTTAGCAGTAGAGCTCTCCTTATATGAGCACTGCTTGTCCAAGTAGCCTGCTTGTAGTGCATTGGCAACACAGCTATCAGTGATTTTATCCTATAAATTTTTCACCCAAGTAATGACCTCTTGCAGGCTAGGCTTCACAAAGTTTCCATGCTTATTTTCTCCATTCTATTTTCAATGTAGTCACCGAGTTCCATGCGCAAATGGTCCTTGAATGGCTTATTTATTGCAATATCAAAAGTTTGGAGATAGGCAGTCATTCCTGCGGGAATCATTATGTGATCTATTCTTCTCTGTGCAAGGAATTTCTTCATTTCTTTAGCATGGTGAGTGCTGGCTGAATCCCAGACTAGCAGACCTCTTTCGCCACCTCGCAAAACAATAGGCAACATTACATCGACCCACTTCCTTATAGCTGCTTGTGTGCACCAGGCTTTTTCGGTTTCAAGAATGTAAATGTCTAAAACATGTTCAATCTTATCTTTTTTAGAGGTGGGGTTTTCTTTCCATCTAGACAAATTGCCAAAATACAGGTAACACATGCACTCTTGTAACCAAGTAACCAGTGGAGGGAATGTAGATTGACGAGGCACCCCCCTCTGATCAATTGTTGTTTGAGATCCTTGGCCCATAAACACTGCAGTTTCATCCATATTAATCATGTTGGGGAGTTGGTATTTAGAAAAGTCAGTGCCATCAACAAAAGACTTGAATGCAAGTGCACGTTTAATAACTTCAGTATCTTCCAGCTTGAACAGTGTTGTTGATCTTCTTAGAGATAGTTCATATTGCTGAAAGAAGCCATCCAGCCAGTGTTGTGATGCTTTGAATTCTTCTGGGGATATTTCTAACTGTGGTGCCATTGCAAGGGCAAATGCTTTAATATCAGCCCTGCGCAAAACCAAAGCCTTTGCCCTCCTGTTAACAATCCACTCACAGATTATGTCTTCCAGCTCAGGAAATAATGGTTGCTGACCTGATCCACACTTGCATTTCTTAGCATTTACCTCATTGGCCTGTTGACTGAGGTTATCATACGCTGCACGCCATTTTTGGACCATTCAGAGATCTAACTTCTTCTCTTTGCAGAAAGCCATCAGATTCTTTCCCTGGGAGTCCTCCACGATTCCGTTCTTGTGCTCGATGGAATAGCTCTTTCTTTTTGCACTCATCTTGTCTGGGGGGGTTTAATTGAAGACTTATGAGACTGGAGTGGCAACACAAAATAGCGCCAGTAAGAAGAGAAGGCACAACCCCAGCCGTTCGTTATCAGGTGAGCATGCTTTACGCCCGTTGTCTGTACTTTGACCGATCAAAGTGCACCTACCAGTGTTTATGGGCCAAGGATATCAACCGTCAAGTATGAGTGATGATTAGGATTACAGTAAGAATCGTGGAGGAATCCTAGGGAAAGAATCTTAGAACTTTCTGCAAAGAAAAGTTGGGTGTCCGAATGGTCCAAAAATGGTGAGCAGAGTATGATAACCTCAGTCAACAGGTGTCAATAATATTATTTTATAATTCAACACATCTGTCGTGTGTTGTTGACGATCTTAGCTGGGGTTTATTTTTGGGGTAGGGCTTATATCATGACCACCCTGGAAAACCATGCTAGGCCTTATTCTCTGGTTAGGTCTTATTTACAAAGAAATACGGTGCTTATATATTTTTTCTTATCAATTTCATACATGCAGAACTTTGATGTAACATAGCTTTTAACAAATCATACAATTTTAAAATAATTTGTGGCTCATGTTTCTGGCTTAGACCTTCACGTGAAGACTTGACAAATATGTCTTTTTAAAACACAGACCACCTGGCCTAACAATCTGTCTTTTGACCTTGTATCATTCAGTACCAGCCCATACTATCTTATAGACATTCTTGCAATGATTCATCCCTCAGCCTGAGAAGGCCAGTGATTACAAAAGCTTCTTGGTGTATTGTTTTCTTTCCTCCCTCCATTACCTTCTGAAACCAGACTCAAACATAGTAACATCCCTTAACTCCTTCAGCACTTACTTTACCTTCAATTTTCTGTCAGTAAACTATAATGTGAAGATGAAAAAAGAATGCAGTTGTAAAGAATTTGAAATATAAAGATACAACTTATGTGAAACTGTATTTTGTATAATCATGCATCTATATTACATTATATTTTCAACATAAACATTTTATTTGACTCACTTGTGAAGAAACTGCAAGTTAATATGCATTTTGTGAAGAGTAATCATGAGACAATATATTTTTCCATAACAAGACTTAGTAAGACATACCACTAAAATTCAATTTTTGTTTTGCATACTTCTGGCTAGATATGCACTGTTCCACCACATATATTGTAAGCTGGTCAATGTTTTACTGTACTGCAGAGACCAAAAAACATTTTCCTGTCACAAGGGTTAAACAACTGTAGATAAGGACCACAGTCACTATTATCAATATTTTACATACTTACTGTATGCCTATTGTTTAACAAACATAAGTATACTTATAAATATTTGTGAGGTAAATACCTTAACCATTGTGCCAACTCCCAACCCCTGGGTTGCTCAGACAGGATAGATATGGTTCTACATAGATGAAAGATATTTTATCAAACAACATATGATGCCAGTTGTTATAATGGAAGAATAGTCCGTATTATTATTATTATTTGAATGTTAACATCTAAATGCAGCGATAATTATATTATGTTCCTTTTGGGGGCTTGTGTTGTGTCTGAAAAGGGTCTGTCAACCAGTCCACCTTACCCAGTCAGTAAATAAATAAATAAATAATTAATTAAAAGTTCAGTTAGAATGCAGCTGATGCTCTTACTGGAGCTGCCATGACTTATATTTAGACATGCCTGGTAGTCATCAGACAATTAGTTTTACTATTTTTCTTCAGTTTCACTAATCTATCCCCCCTTCCCCCAATGATTAAGAGAAAGACCTTCCATTTCAGGAGCTAGTAGTTTAAACTGACTATGGATGAGGTAGGTTCATATTTCAAATTACTAAATCAAATTCAGACCCCTTTCCTCATTTATAGGGATGCTACCAATACCACCAAACCAGCTGACCATAGCAGAGCCAAGCTTAAATAAAATGCTATCATCTGCTGACATAGAAATTCTACCAGTGGAACAGATTAAGCAAGCAATAATGCCTGACAGGGTGTATGTTAATTTGTAATTAATGCCCACCTAGGGGTGTTATGAGGCCCGACACCACAGGCAGAGGACCTCTACACCCCTAATGTAAAATAGTTCCTCTGCCTAATGTTTCAAACTTGCTGTAGTATATGTTAATGGTGTTGGAGGAAGCATCTTGCATCAAGCATATATAAAAAATAATAAGCAAGTAAAACACAATTATTTGACATAGAGCCCATTCTCTCTCCCATACACACATACACAGTCTCTCCTGCTTTCACACACACACACACACACACACACACACACACACACACAGTCTCCTCTACTTTCATACACACATTCACTCACACAAGATTGGTTTCACCCTCTTTCTCAATCTCTTACTCAGTCTCTGCTGCTTTCATATGCACATTCACTCACACAAGATCACTCTCATTCTCTCTTGATCTCTCTCACACACAGTCTCCTCTGCTTTCATATGTGCATTCAGTCACACAAGATCACTCTCATTCTCTCTTGATCTCTCTCACACACAGTCTCCTCTGCTTTCATATGCACATTCAGTCACACAAGATCACTCTCATTCTCTCTTGATCTCTCTCACACACAGTCTCCTCTGCTTTCATATGTGCATTCAGTCACACAAGATCACTCTCATTCTCTCTTGATCTCTCTCACACACAGTCTCCTCTGCTTTCATATGCACATTCAGTCACACAAGATCACTCTCACAATCTCTCTCTCCACCACCACCAGTACACATGTCTTTGCTCACAGGTTCATAGGTAAGTAGTAGGCTAGCTGTCCTTATGGACCATTTTAAGCCTAGCCAGTTTCCCTTTTTGTGCTCACATTAACCTATCCCATTTGATTAGAGATTGGCCTTATCCATCCCTTGGTCAGTAATTGTATATTATCCCTAATCAGAATAAGTGGGATTATATCATAGATAATTTGAGAGGTCTCATGCATAAGGTAAAGCATTTAGGTGCTGCCTCTGTCCATTAGTAGTACAGAGACAGTCCTGTGGTAAATTTTCTGTTTCTTATCCATAGATATGATATAACCTATGTCATAGTATATGGTATTAATGACAGTATGTAATGCTATGATGATTCTTAAGTCATGCTGGTTATCTGTAAGTAGAACATATTTGTTAATATGATCAGCTAGTTGCTGTAGCTTACTTTGTAGTTGATTTTGCTAGAGGACAGAGGTTTCAGCTTGGCCTATAGTCATGAGGTCCACTGGGGTTATTAGATTTGTGTCAAATTATTAGGATAGCACATTTTAATTGACAGTAAAGCAGTCCAATGAATAGTGAAAGGTTATAACTGTCAAAAAGTGGTTATGCTATGTATGGGGCTGTCATTTTAAGGAAGGCAGGATTCTTTTGGAGGAAGACCTTGTGTCACATTTGTTCAGCAGTTTAAGGACTGCTTTGTGGGAAATATTTTTAGATCAGATGGTGGGAATATAATCAGCTGAAGTTATAAGGTTTGGCGTAAAGGGGGAGCTAGGGTAATTATCACCAAGTGGTACAGGCTGCCCTTCTACAAGAGAATATTTCTATGAATGAAGGTGTTCATACCCTCAAGGTTATTCTATGAGATATGTACCAGCTTCTATCCTCATAGTTCCACTGACCAGGCTGCATGTCAGAAAATCCACTGTTACTTGAGGAACATCTTGTGCCAGCACCTATCTTCTTTGGAGAAGCAGACCCTGTTCATTTCTGTCAACCATCTGTTGAGTGCATAAAGTATCTCAATACATCTGTTTCTCAGAGGCATTCTCCATCATTTGTGCCCTCCACATCTTAATATTGACCTGGAGGCCATGAGTCATTAGAGTGATCATGGTTGGCACTGCTGATATATTGTACATTAACAAGGGGGGGGTGATCTTACCCATACCTTCTATAAAGAATGGCCACATTAATATAGCACCTGGTATTAGAAGAGAATCTGCTATTTTAGGTATCTAACTTCAGCACACAGTGCCTTAGTGGACCACTTGAGCAGATCCACATCCAGTCCTTATGAAAAAAAATTGAACCAGGAAAAGTTTCAAAAACTTATTGCGGTGAGGGTTGTTCCAGAGTTAGATCTATTTGCTTCCCCATGAAACTACCAGACCCTAGAGGTTTGCAACAGACATTCTTGAAAGAAGGATTGGTTGTGAAAACTGTATCATTTCCTTGGGCAGGGGCCTTTCTTATACCTTCTTCCTGATCTGCAAAGAATTTTTAAAGGTAAGACCAGGCAGTGTCAACATAATTCTGGTAACCTTATTTGGGCCAGATAGCATTGGTTATTCCAAATGATAGAGGTGAGCAGGGAAAGATGTCTGTTGTTTTATGTGTCTCTTACTGTCAACAAAGAAACCTGGTGTTCCCATTGAAAAAAAAAAAAGCTAGTAGCCAGAAAGTTAGCATAGTTACCTTAAGAAAGCTAGGAGGTCATCTAACAGAAAATCATATCTGACAGACTAATCAAGTTTTCTTTTTGGTGCCGGGGGCATGACATAAGGCCTGAGACAGCAACTACAAGAAAAAAAACGAGCCAAGCTAGAGTTTTCACTGTGTTATACCTGAAACCTCTGGAAATAGAGACCCATGGGGTATATGCAAATGATCCTATCAAGTGTTTCAGCTACATGGCCTCTGAATGCCCATGACTTTTTACTTTTTCTTTTTAATTCTTTATGGATACATTCAGGGCATTAGAGCCAAGTGGACTCCTTGAAGGCTTATGCTGAGGTGCTAGAGTCTGTTAAAGTTTATTATTTGTGTGTCTGTAGCCTGTTGCATTTGTGCATCCCCAACTATCTTTACTTGCTTGTATCTTGAACCCCCTGTATATATATGTCCATGCTGTCAGTCAATTTCTTAACAAGCTCCTACATCTGAAGCCCACATGGAAGCCAGTGCCTCTCCCATAGGATCTGAATTTTGTCATTGAAATGCTTCTGCTCTTTGAATCAGGACGTTCAGCACTAATATAATTCTTAGTTTTGGAGACTGTCTTCCTGGGAGCCATTGCTTCAATTTGGAGAATTTCATAATTATAGGCCTTAATCTACAGCAAATCTTATACGGGCTTTCACCATGTGGGCATGTCCCTCAGGGAAAGTGGTCTCAAAGCTGTCCTTAAGTCAAAACATTCATGTTACTGGCCTTTCTGAATCCCCAGAATAAGAAAGAGAAGTTATCATGCTTGTTGGATGTACATAGACCATTGAGATATTCTACTGAAAATATTTAAGTTTTTAGAAAAACAGACCAACTCTTTGTTTTGTTTTTTCATGTCAGGTAAGCAGGGCTGGCTAATGTCCTAACAAACCTTTTCTAAGTTGCTGGCTAGTTGTTATTTCATTTTGTTATGCTTAGGAATAAAACAGCAAGAACGGGCTAATGTGTGTTCAACAAGGGTAGCAGCTACTACAACTGCCTTCTTCATATATATGTCAGACAGCTTCCTGGGCATTCATTCACACCTTTTCTAGGCATTGTAATCTGGGCACCCTTTCCTGGAGCAGAGTAGGCTTTGGCATTGCAATTTTCTATGGCATATTTGTCCCCCTCCTGGGTGCATGGACATCCCAATAATCAGTCACTGAAGAGACAGATTTCCACGAGGATAAAGGGTACTCATGGTCACCCCCTGAAGATGTCTCATTTGGAGACATCTTGGACATTTTAAAACAGAGGGGTGGCTGGAAGTCCCAAAACCCTTCTTCTGAGGAATTTGTTTACCTGCAGGCTTTTGGTACCTGCCTGTCTTCCTCTTGGGTGACTCTGCCCACTGATGAATGCATTCAGTTGATTTCACAGCAGGCATGGAAGGCTCCAGACACCATCAAGCACATCCCCAAAAGACCAGATAAGATACTATCTGCCTCTGAAGACAAACAGTTTTGAGCCAAGGGGTTAGCTGTAGTGACTGCCACTAAAAAGGAACTTGCTGAAGAGAGTTCCGTATCTATCCACCCAACAGAGAGTCTCAGGCTATGGACAGATTTGGGAAGCAGGTCTTTGCTTCATCAACCTTCACCATAAGATCCTTGAATTTTTTGGCACATTTCACCAGACTCCAACAGAATCTGATTAAGGAGTTGTCAGACACCCTGGTCAGAGCTGTGAGTAAGAGACTCCAAGAGAAAGTGGCTTCACAGTTGTCCACCCTAGAGCCTGTGTCTAATTCATCCATGAGGCTGATCGCCCATACAGTCAAAGGGACATCCAGAGCAGCAGGTACAGGTGTAGCCATAAGGAGACATGCCTGGATGCACCTATGTGATTTTGCGGAACCATTCAAGCCTTTTTTCATCAGTGCTCCTGTGATGTCCCCTGCACTGGCACGGTAATCAAGGAGCCTCAATCCTCATCACTGGCTGCAGCTAGGGGATGTACACACTGGGAGGATGACAAGTACACAATTTCCCTTAAGAGCACACAGAGATCACAGTCATTCTGGGGCTGGTTTCTCCAGATCTCCAATAAGACTCCCCACTTCCCTTTTCTCAACCTCCCCTTGTTCACACAAAAATCCCTGTTTTCCCACCCAGTCAGAGGAATTCAGCAGTGCAAGAAATCCAGAAACTGCTGGATAAACACGTCATCTAACAAGTCTCACCAGACCAAGAAGGATCCGGAACCTACTCAAGATTCTTTTTAGTGCCAAAAAAGACAGGGGACTGGAGACCAATTTTGGATCTGAGTGTGCTGAACAAATCAGTTTGGCAAACAAAGTTCCAGATGGTCACGGTGCAGCCTATTCTCCCCTTTCTGATGAAAGACTACTGGATGGGCTCAATAGACCTTTAGGATGCATATTACCATATAAAAATGGACAAATGCTCCAGAAGTTTCCTCCATCTCTGGCTGGGAGCCAGTCATTACCAATTCAGAGTACCACCCTTTGGACTCACCACAGCCCCCAGGGTGTTTACCAAATGCATGGCAGTAGTAGTAGCTCACTTGAGATTGCAAGGATTCTGAGTGTTTCTGTACTTGGACAACTGGCTCATAACTGCTTCGACCAAGCATCAGTTAGTAATAGCCAGAGACTACACCCTCAACATCTGCGCCAATCTGGCATTTACCGTCAATCAAGAAAAGTCACATTTAACCCTGGCACAAAATTTAGAATTCATAGGGGCAGTGCTGAATACTCAAAGAATGATAGCATCTCTTCCTCCAGAATGGCATCAGAGAATTATGGTTCAGGTTCAAAAGTTAATTCACAGAAAGAGGGTTCCAGCACGATTTGTCTTGCAAGGTCTAGGATCCATGCAGCTTCTCTAAATCTACTACCATTAGCCAGGTTACATATGAGAATTCTACAATGGCTACTAGCTTCCCAGTGGTCTATCCTTCACCACCAGCTCTCAGACCAAGTCCTAATCATCAGCCATTGCAAAATGGATCTTCTTTGGTGGATACATTCCAAACAAATTCTTCGCAGTCATCCCTTTGTTTTTCCGGAGCCCACAGCCATAGTGACCATGGACGCCTCTCAGATGGGGTTGGGGAGGCATTATCTGGGCAAGATGGTCCAAGACACTTGGTCCCCAATAAAAACTAATTTGCACATCAATGTTATGGTGTTATGGAGATAAGAGCAGTGCTTCTTGCATTGCAGGACATTCAGACAGCTCCTCCTTTGGGGACTATTGCAGTTCAAACAGACAAGATGTCAGTGGTTTGGTACATCAACAGGGGATGAACCAAGTCTTACCCCCTTTAAGAAACCCTCAGAGTGTGGCAGTGGGCAACCTTGTCCAACTGCTTTCTAATAGCAATGCACATTCCGTGGAGTTCCAGTGTGATTGCAGACAAGCTGAGCAAATTAATCCTTCAGCCTCACTAGTGGTCTCTCAAGTCTAGAAGTGGTGAAAATGATAGTCCATCATTGGGTCAACCTTACTGTGACCTGTTTGCATCTCCTCTAAACAACAAATGCAGCAATTACTTTGCCCTGATTCACCCTCCGGGAAAGTCATCCAGAGATGCTGTCCTCCACAATTGGCCCCCTGGTCTCCTGTATGCCTTTTCCCCAATACTTCTAATTCCCAAACTTTTACAGAAAGCACTCAGGTTGAAAAGCACAGTAATCCTCATTGCTCCCTTTTGGCCGCAACAGATTTGGTCCCCCTTTCCTTTCTTTGGCCTTACTTGTTTGGACAACCTCGGATTCTGTCCCAGTGTGAGATCTTCTGTCCCATCCAGATGGTCTTGTTCACCCAAAAACTTTGAACCTCATCCCAGCTGAGTGGTTCCTCCAATTATATTAATTTCCAGGTATCCTAATATTTCCTCTCCAGTGCACCACATCCTTTTGTCAGCTCATAAACCTTCTACTAGAAAAATATATTTAAGTAAGTGGAAGAGATTTACAATTTGGGCTCATCAAAAGCAAATTCATCCTTTTTATGCTTCAATATAGCATGTTTTAGATTTCATAGCAGCTCTGTTCAAAGCTGGGGCTTCTCCATCCACCATCAAACTACAATAGGCTGCAATTTTTAATTTTCACAATGGTTTAGAAGAATGTTATTTAGCCTCTCACAGGCTTTGTAAATTGTTCCTAAGAGGTACACTTTTGTTAAAACCCCCATTCAAAGATCGGGCTCCTCCTTGGGACCTGAACTTAATGCTACAGGCAGTAATACACTTCCCTTTTGAATTTTCTGCGGAATGCAATCTTAAGTTTTTATATTGGAAGATACTTTTTGGTAGCCATTACTTCATCCAGAAGAATTTCAGAAATCCAGGCCTTACCTTCTGAACCATCTTACCTAGTTTTCCATAAGGATAGGATAGCTTTATGAAAGAATCCCTCCTTCCTGTCCAAGGTAGTGTCAGAGGCTAATATTAACCAGACTAATAATTTACCAGCTTTCTTCCCAAATCATTCTAACAAAAAGGAGAATGTGCCCTACATTTACTAGACATCCACAGACAATTACATTTCTAGCTTCACAGAATGAAAAATATAAGACAATCAAGTCAATTGTTTGTTTCTTTTTCCAAGGCAAAGTTGGGCAAGGTAGTAGCAAGATTATTCTCTCTAACTGGCTGAAAGACTGCATTTCATTAATTTATGATAACAGTAAATTAATCTTGCCTAAACCTGTCAAAGCACATTCTGCAAGGTCTAAAGCCACTTCAGCAGTCTTCCAGTCTAGAGCATCAATGGATGATATATGTGCAGCAGCTGCTTGGGCTTCTCCCATACCTTTATTACTCATTACAAACTGAATTTGGTCTTTAGGGGAAGATCATCCTTTGGTTCGATGGTGCTCAGGAATATCCTTTTGTGAGTTCACCCATGTTTATAGGTAGCTGGGGACTCTGTCCTATCTATCAGGGATAAAATGAAGATTGACAACATCAGAAAAAGAAGTTATGTACTCACCATAACATTCTATCTGTGTTGTCTACCTTCATTTATCCTTGACTCCCCCCTCCATTCCCTGACCTTAAAGATTTTTTGGTGGAGCTGATCACATGCGCTTGAACTGTTATGTTATTCAAACACAGTAGATAAGGCTTCCATCTGGCTTACTTCCTATATATATATATATATATATATATATATATATATATGTATATATATATATATATATATATATATATGTATATATATGTATATATGTATGCATGTATTTGTATATATTTAAATGCATATACAGTTTATTTGTTCCTATGTATACTGCAAACTTGATCTGAGGTAATTGAGAGAGAAGGATTCTGGGTAGAGGTGAAGCTCTAGAGTTTTTGGCTGGCGTGAGCTGTAGTAACAGCTGATGGAACCGACCCCAACTGTCAAGGATAAATGAAGATATACAACACAGATGGAATGCTATAGTGAGTACATAACTTCTTTTTTAACTACTATTTCATTAATGTACCATTGTAACTTATTCATTGTTTTAACTACTACTGTATTAATGTATCAGAGCACCTTATACATTGTTTTAACTACCTTTGCATTAATGTATGAATGCATCTTCCACATTGTTTTAACGACTTTTGTATTAATGTATCATCACAGTTTATACATTGCTTAACTACTACTGCATTAATGAATCATGGTACCTTCTACATTGTTTTAACTACTATTAAATTAATTTATGAGAGCACCTTATACATTGTTTTAACTACTACTGCATTAATATACCATCACACATTATACATTGTTTTAACTACCATTACATTAATTCATCATCACACCTTATACATTGTTTTAACCACTGTTACATTAATGTATCATCGCACCTTATACCTTGTTTTAAATATTAATGTATTAGTCTCCGTGCCCCTTATACATTGTTTTAATTACTATTGCATTAATGTAGCAGCGGATCTTCTACTGTTGCATCAATGTATCATTGTATCTTGTAAGTTGTTTTAACTACTATTGCATTAGTGAATCAGGCCACCTTATACATTGTTTTAACTACTGTTGCATTAATGTATTATCAAACCTGATATACTGCGTTAGCTACTATTGCAGTAATGTATCATCGCAACTTGCAAGTTATTTTAACTGTCTTTGAATTAAGGTATCAGTACACCTTTTACACAGTTTTAATTACTTTGGAATTAATATATAAACATACCTTATACATTGTTTTAACTACCATTGCATTAATGTATCAGTCTATCCTATACATTTATTCAATTATGATGGCATTCATGTATCAGCTCACCTTATATGTTGTTTTAACTAATATTGCATTAATGTATCAGTTCACATTATCTATTGCTTTAACTACTATTGCATTAATGTGTCAAGGTACCTTATATGTTCTTTTAACTACTATTGCATCAACATACCTTATGTATTGTTTTAAGTACTATTTCATTAATGTATCAGTGTACCTTATATGTTGTTTTAACTAACATTGCATTAATGTATCACTGCACCTTCTATACTGTTTTAACTGCTGTTGCATTAATGTATCAAGGTACCTTATATGTTGTTTTAACTACTATTTCCTTAATATATCAACACACCTTATGCATTGTTTTAAGTACTATTGTATTAATGTATCATTATACATTATATGTTGGTTTAACTACCATTGCATTAGTGTATCACAGCAGCTTATACTTTATTTTAACTACTGTTGCATTAGTATACCAACATACCTTATATGTTGTTTTAACAAGTATTGCATTTATGTATCAGAGCACATTTTACATTGTTTTAACTATCATTCCATTAATGTATCAGCTTACCTTATACATTGTTTTAACTACCATTGCATTAATGTATTTGCTCACCTGATACATTGTTTTAACTACTACTGGATTATTGTAAGAGTGCACTTTATATGTTGTTTAAACTACTACTGTATTAATATATCATTGTATCTTATATACCTCTTTAACTACTATTGCATTAATGTATCATTGCACCTTATACATTGTTTTACAGAATGGAGAGATGATTAAATCAGCAAGCAAAGGAAAGTAGTATTGCCTGGAATTGAATTCATCCTCATGTCTTGATGAGAACCTTCATTGGTGGATTCTGTTTTTCACAAAATCTCAGCAAGGTGACATTGATATATAGACTTTATTTTATATAACATATGTCATGGGCAGTAGAGGGTTAACATAAAAAAAGATAGCTGGGTGCACAAGACCCAGGATAAAAAAAGTGCCCAATACTGGTGGGCGCATTGGTGCCAGGAATGGAAAAAATGAAAGTGTAGAATCCTTAAGACACAGAAATATTCCTACAGTGGGGCTAGGCTGGGCCCAGGGGGAGGATGGTCGTCCGGTTGCAGAAGGTAGTAGTAGTCCACAAAAATCACAAAAATTGATAGACCAGAAAACAGCCATAAAGACAATGGAGTGGACTATTGAGGGTAAGTAAGAAATTATGTATTGTTACTATTATGCAAGAAGCCCAGAATTTTCAGGCAGAAGATAAACAAAAAGATTGAGAGAGAAGTTAGATGAAATTAAAATACCTGCACAAGAAAAACTGTCAGAAGCTTCAAATACAAATTTGTGTTCATTAATACAACAGATTTATGAAAAACATTATATAGACCAAGAAACTTTGGGCTGTTTGGAAAAAAGCAACTGATGAAGTGTAGAAATATAAAGAACAAAATCTAGAGAGTTTTGAAAAGTATAAAAAAGAAATACGGACATGGGAAAGAAAGAGAGATCCAGTATGGTACAATATTTATGCAAAGGAGCAAGCTAAATTAATCAGTACAAAAAAAAGCAGCCCCAAAGATATTCAAAGAGAAACACAGGCAAAGGCATCCAGATATGGAAAATTTCACAATGCAAAAAGTAAGATTACAAAGAGGAAATGTAGAACAAAAGATTAGTAAAGTAGAAGTTAAAAAAATAGAAGTTGAAGTTATGGAATACCTGCAAAGTTAAGGATTTAGTGTAGCTCTAGAATAGGTTATATCGCAGCATGATGGAACAATGAGTCCCCCAAGTAAGGAGAAACAGGAGGAGCAGGAGACATCTGAAGAAGAAACATGGACATGGGAAAGAGAAAGAGATTTAATATGGTGCAATATTTATGCAAAGGAGAAAACACAAGTAATCAATGCAAAAAGAGCAGTACCAAAGATATCTGAAGAGAAACACAGGCAAAGGCATCCAGGAATTGAAAATTTTACAATATAAAAAATAAGACAAAGAGGAAAAGTAGAAAAAAAGATTAGTAATGGAGAAGTTAAAGAAATAGAAACTGGGGATGTTCTTCATCTCACATTGCTGCAGTCCTTACACTTGGGTTGTCCGCTGTCCTTGGTCGGCCCGAATATCAAAGTATAAGGCTGACGTCGGTCAGGGCGCATTTGACTGACGTCAGAACGTCAGGGTACAAATGCGCATGACCGGCGTCATATCCTCAGTCTTTTTTGCCGCATGGTCCGATGCAGAAGCAGTGTTGCAAGTGCCGGTTGGCGTTCTGAAATTTTTCGATTTAGAAGTTTCAGACCGAGTTCAAAGTTGGCTAAGTACCCCGTTGGGGAATATTTTACTTTTTTCTTGCCTCAGTCATTTACCGGATGTCAGAAAAAGTTAATAATTGCATTTCTTGTGGGAAACAGATACCGCATAAAGATTATCATACTTTGTGTATTCCTTGCTTAGGGCCTGAGCACGACGTTGTTGGCTGTTGCTCTTGTGCTAGATTTAATAAACGCACTATAAAGAGAAGGTTGGATTGTGCGAGGTTAGTCTTTGGGAAGCGGTGTAACTATAAAATGCCGTTTGATGCTCCGACGCCCGCTTCTTCAAAGAAGCGCAAGGACAAGGCAGTTAAGCCTAGGCTAGAAGAACCATCTGTACCAGACGCCGGTTCTTTAGAGGTGTCGGTGGAGCCGGTGGCTCCACTGGAGGTTTCTTTGTGTTCCCAGGGGGAGACCTTGTTATTACAAGATGTGGCCTCTCAGGAGACTAGTCAGGCTGAGGGGGCTTCTCATGTTACTATACTCCCCTCCCTTCCTAAGGTGGCTAGGCCCTCTCCTTCTGTTTCAAAGGCTTCCCCCAGGGGCAGGCCAGGTTTAGCTTCAGTTAGTGTTACCCCTAGCTCTTCAGGTACTGTGCCCAAGAAGCATATGCTTAAAATGGCAGAAGATTTGATTACTTTGATCAGGGGTTCTATGCCCCCTCCTGATAAGAGGCCCAGGGTGGAGCCTGAGCTGGGGGGTTTTGAGCAGGCTTCAGATGTTTCGGAGTCTTCGGCTGAAGACTTGCAGGAGTACTCTCCTTATTCTGATTCTGATGTGGATGATTCTACTCCTTCTGCTACTCCTCCTGAGGATTTTTCTTTTTCAGAAACTCTTCATTCCATGAGGGAGCATTTTAAGTGGGAAGGTCAGGACTTCTCTGATTCCAGAAAAAGGCTTAGGGAATTTCTGTTGTTACCCCAGCATAGGCCTTTGGCTATACCTCCTGTTTTGGATGTAGTGGAAGATGTTTTTATGGAAGCTTCTCTTAATCCTGATTCTTTGCCTCCTGCTCCTGTTAAGCCGGATAGGTATTACAGGGTGCCTGAAGCTCATAAGTATCTGTTTAAGAGTCCTAGGGCAGACCCAGAAACTGTTAGCCATGGGCCTAAAGGTGTTAAGGCTTCTGTTGTTAAGAATCCGGTTCCTGCAGACAAGGAGGCTAGGGCCTTGGATAGATGGGGCAAGAAAGTCTATACTTCTTCCACTCTTGCTATAAGGGCTCTGAATTGCCAGTTTCACATGTTGAAATACCAAAATTATCTCCTTTCACAATTGAAATCTAAGGTTGATGCTCTGGCAGTAGGTATTGATTGTAAAGAGTTGCAAGATTTAGTGCATGTTTCTGAACAGGTGGGTAAGCATTCTTTGCAATGTGGTTTTGATGCTGTACAGGCCTCGTCTAGGGTGGCTGCCACTGGATCAGTTCTTCGCAGGCACGCCTGGCTGAGGGATCAGAATTTGTCTGAACATGTTAAAACAAGGATTTTAGATGCTCCTTTACAATCTGACGTGTTGTTTGGTCCTCCTGTTGAGACAGTTTTAAAGAAAATGGAAGACAAGGCTAAGTCTATGCAGACTGTTAAAGATTTTTTGCAGGTCCAGCCTCCAAAGTTTAGTAGAAATTGGCCTACTAAAGGGTGGACGTATCCTTCTTATGATTCACAGTCTAGGGGTAGATCTAGACGTGGTAAGGGCAGAGCTCAGGGCTCTTTCAGGCCTAGAACAGGGAGTTCTCCTGCACAGGCTTCGGGTGAGGGCAGGGGTCAGTCCTTTCGTAAGCAGACCCAATGACCTACCTTTTCAGCTACCAGAGCCTGCTCGTCTGGCAGCACCTTTGGGGGGAAGGTTGGCACTTTTCGAAGAAAATTGGAGTTTAATTACCCAGGACAGATGGGTATTGGATGTCATACACCACGGCTACAGGTTTTATTTCCATACCTTGCCTCCTTTCAAAGGCATGCCAGACGTTCCTCCTCAACAAAGAATAGAGGCTCACAAACAGGTTTCTCTGTTGCTCCGACTAGGGGCCATACAGCCGGTCCCTCTGCCAGAAGTGGGCCTAGGATTTTATTCTCGCCTGTTCCTAGTGCCAAAGAGGGGGAACACGTGGAGACCAATTTTGGATTTATCTATCCTCAACACTTATCTGGACATTCCCAAGTTCAAAATGTTGACGTTGCAGCAGCTTTTACCTCTGCTGGGCAAAGATCATTGGATGGTAACTTTGGATCTCAAGGAGGCTTACCTTCATGTTCCTATCAGACTATGTTGCAGAAAGTATCTGCGTTTTCGAGCTGGGACTTCTCACTATCAGTTCTCTGCATTGCCCTTTGGCTTATCTACTGCGCCCAGAGTGTTCACGAAAGTTCTGGCTCCAGTGATAGCTTTCTTCAGTCTAAAAGGAATACAGATCTATCCTTATTTGGACGACTGCCTAATTCTGGCTCAAGGAAGAGAAGAGCTTCTTCATCATTTGTAATATGTGATAGCAGTGCTAAGATGCCTAGGGTATTCTGTGAACGAAATAAAGTCCAGTCTAGTACCCTCTCAAGACATGTGCTTTCTGGGTGTGAGACTGAATACAGCATCCCAGATGGCCTTTTTAACCCCGGACAAACAAAAGAGTCTATCCCTTTACTTCCATCAACTATCTCATCAGTCCGGGCTGACTGCAAGGACAGTCCTTCAAGCCTTAGGGTTCATGGCATCTTGTATTCTGGTACTTCCCAATGCCAAACTGCATATGAGGAAGCTACAATGGTATCTCAAAAATGTATGGACACAGCACTGCCAGGATCTGGACACTGTCATTCAAATAATACCTTGCATTCAAAAGGAATTTTTGTGGTGGGCTCAGGAATGTCACCTAAACAAGGGACTCTCTGTGACCCGGCCAGAGGCGAGTCAGATTTTAACGACAGATGCCTCAGACAAAGCTTGGGGAGCTCATCTAAATGGAAAGTGGATACAAAACAAGTGGCCTGTCAGACTGCAACATCTACATATCAACATGAAGGAGATGTTAGCAGTCCAGTTTGCATTAATTGCTTTCAAGGAGTTACTTCTTCCAGGGCAGGTGTTGATTCTAACAGACAACACAACTGTCATGTGGTACATCAACAAGCAAGGGGAACACATTCTTATCCTCTATGCAGGCAAGCAATGATTTTGTGGGAGACTGCTCTCAGTTTACAGCTCAATCTTCAGGCAAGGTTTCTGCCAGGAGCACAGAACTCCTTAGCAGATGTGTTGAGCAGACGAATTATGGATCCCCACGAGTGGAAATTGGATCCTCATGTATTTCAGAAATTGACAGTGTCCTGGGGAACTCCAGACATAGATCTGTTCGCTTCTCCACTGAACCATCAGCTGCCAAGGTTTTGCACAAAAGGTTTCATCCCACAGCTTGGAAGGTGGATGCTCTTTCTTTCAATTGGAGCAATCTTCATGTGTATGCCTTTCCACCTCTGCCTCTCCTCCCAAAGGTACTTCTAAAGGTCAGACAGGACAAGCCAAGGATGATTTTAATAGCTCCGGATTGGCCTCGACAACACTGGTACCCATTGCTGAGAAGTCTGGTATGGAAGCCTCCATGGCTTTTGCCTTCGATTCCACACCTGTTGTCGCAGGAGGACAGCCATTTGCTAAATGTCAAGCTTCACTCTCTGCACCTAACAGCCTGGCATATTCTGTTTTGAACCATTGTGGGCCTCCACTTCCTCAGCAAGTTTTGAATGTTATTTTGGAAGCTAGGAGGCCTAGTACAAGGAAAGTGTACGCAGACAAATGGAAGAGATTTTTGTTTTGGAGTGCTGCAAAAGATTTTGATGTTTCTGAGCCTAATTTGTGTGTGGCTCTTCAATATCTTACTGAGTTACTAGACAAAGGTTTGTCTTTCTCTTCTATTAAAGTTCATGCTGCAGCAATTTCAGCTCACTATGATTGCAACCCACCATTGTTTTCTCATCCTTTGTTCAAGCAATTTCTTAGAGGGGCAAAGAATATAAGACCCCCACGAAGAGCTCCTACTCCTGCTTGGGATCTCAATTTTGTGTTGGAGAAACTCACTCTACAACCTTTTGAGCCTGCAGCTACTGCTGAGTTGAAATATTTGTCATGGAAGACTGCTTTTTTGTTGGCCATTACCTCTGCAAGAAGGGTTTCTGAATTACAGGCCCTTATGGTAGTTGAGCCTTTCTTGATTTTCCATAAGGATAGGGTATCATTACGTACTAATCCTTCCTTTATGCCTAAGGTGGTTTCTAGTGTGGCTTTAAACCAAACTATTCATTTGCCTACTTTTTATGCAAATCCACAAAATAAAGGGGAAAAGATTTTGCACACTTTAGATGTCCACAGGCAGTTGCGTTATTATTTGGACAGAACTAAAGGGTTCAGGCAGTCTCAGCAGTTGTTTGTTTCTTTTGCTTTGAGTGCTCAGGGCAAGCCTGTATCAAAACAAACTATTTCTAAGTGGATTGGGTTTTGCATTGATTTCTGTTATTCCCATCATGGCAAGGAGATTCCAGCTGGGATTAGGCCTCATTCCACTAGGGCTACTGCCACTTCAACAGCTTTTTTGAGGGGAGTGGCAACCAAGGATATTTTGGAGGCAGCTACTTGGAGTTCTGTGCATACTTTCTCTAAGCATTATCACCTGCCACTTTACTCTAAGTCCAGGGCTGGTTTTGCCACTGCTGTTTTGCAGGGCATTTTGGCAGCTCCTGCTTCCTTGTAGTTAGCCATCCTCCCTTACCTCTGCTTTGGGATTCTACCCAAGTGTAAGGACTGCAGCAATGTGAGATGAAGAACATAGTACAGTTTTGTACCTACCATAAATGTAGATGTTCGAAGATCCACATTGCTGCAGTCCAGTTTACCCTCCCTCCTTCCCCTCTGTAGTTAGAGGTGGTTGTGTGGGTTGGGTTGTACATTTTGTGTATATTGTATATATTGTACATATAGTTAGTGCAAGGGTGGTTGGTTGGTTGTTTTCTGTCTTTTGGTTTTGACCTTTATTTTTAGGGTCTTCTGACATCTGGGGCAAGAAAAGACTGAGGATATGACGTCGGTCATGCGCATTTGTACCCTGACGTTCTGACGTCAGTCAAATGCGCCCTGACCGACGTCAGCCTTATACTTTGATATTCGGGCCGACCGAGGACAGCGGACTACCCAAGTGTAAGGACTGCAGCAATGTGGATCTTCGAACATCTACATTTATGGTAGGTACAAAACTGTACTTTATGGATTACCTGCAAAGTGAAGGATTTAGTGTAGAAAATCTAACTTTGATAACATCACAGCAGGATAGAGCAATGGATCCACAAATTAAGGAGTAACTAGTGTAGTGGAAAACATCTGATCAGTTGCCATGTGAAGATACTTTGAAGCCTTCTTTAGGAAACCAGTACAAAAGTTCTGTTGGAGTTGTACGGCAAGGGAAGGAACAGGAAACTGTGGCAACTCTGACGCAGTCAGTGTTGTGAAGTGATAGGCCACTGAGTTCAATTATGAAAGAGCAATGGATGACAGGATGAAACTGAAGAGAATGTGGCACAGGAAGATGCTGTGGAACTTTCTGTAGAATGCTCGCAGGAAATGGAGAACAATGAATGTACTGTCAGTTTAGAAAAAAATTATCTAAGAGAAGAGTTGCTTGATTTAATAGAGGTGGACAGACATATTATGATAAATGAAAGAAACAGTCTACAGAAAATCAATAAAACCACCCAAAGTAGAAGTTTGATAAAACAAATGAAGACAGTAATTAGGACTGTTCATAAAGATTCATGTGATATAACAGAGGTAAATAGGACATGTTACTGTGGAGCTAAATTAATAATAGATAGTCTTACAACAAAATCACAGGGCAATAAGGGAAAAGAATGGTAAAAATCAAATGCCATCATTCAAGTATCAAATAGAGAAAACTATAAAGCAATTAAGACAAGAGATGTCACTGTTAGAAGAGTGCACAAGAGGGAACAGATCAACAAAAATATCCAGAAAGATAGATATGATAAAAGTAGTGCACAGTATCAGAATAGATCTATATCTATCGTGCACTATTGCAAATAAATTAAAAATATCAGCATGGGCAGAAAAATTTAGAGGATATGCAAATAATTATAAAATAAGCAATTTATTGATAAGCCAAAAAAGTTTTATAGAGAATTGGTAAACAAGGTAAAAATATTGAAATACCACCAAAAAAAGAATAAATAGATATATTTCGGAGAAATATCTATGAAGATCCTGTGGAACATAACAAAGATGCTAAATGGATAGAAGAACTAATTGAAAGAATAAGAAGTTCAAATGTACAGGATATGAAATGGGATGACATAAGAGCCAGAAAGACTGAAACGAAGTTAAGAAAAGCTCCATCTGCAAAACCCCAGACCTAGATGCAGCAGCTAACTTCTGGCTAAAAGTATTAACATTTTTACATGAAGATTTAGCCATGAGTAAGAACTATTTGTATGCGTACCCTGAACAGACACCAAAATGGTTAACAACAGGAAAAACAATGCTCCTACTTAAGAGCAAACCTGCAAGCTATCCTAAAACTATAGACCAGTAACAATGTATAAACTATACAAATTCCAACGACGTATAAACTATACACTGGAATTGATGCCGACAGAGTTTATAGTCACTTAGAAGAAAACTCAGTCATGGCAATAGAACAAAAGGGTAACAAAAGAAAGTCATATGGAACAAAGGATAATTTGTTATTAAATAAAGTCATAATGGAAAACTGAAAAAAAGGGGAAGAATCTAAGTATGACATGGCTGGAGTATAAAAAAAAACATTTGACAGTATCCCACATTCATGGATAAACAAGTGCTTAAAAATGTATAAGATACACCCAACTCTGATTGATTACATTACAGTGATCATGAAACACTGGCAAACCACTTTGCAATTAAGTTATGATAAAGGACAAATTATTATTCCAGGGATAAACATTCAAATGGGGATTTTCCAGGGTGACTCTTTGTCACCACTGCTCTTTTGTCTTGCCCTTAACCCAATAAGCTGTCTACTTAACAGATTAGGTCATGGCTACAATTTGCCCCCAGAAAGCAACAAAGTATAAAGACTTCTCATCGTTTTTTTTTTGTGGATGATTAATGTCATTTTGTCTTGATAAATGTGCAAAAGCAACCTTTAAAGCAGGAAAGCTGCAGCACCAAGAAAACATAATTTGGGACAGGAATGTGATATAAAATAACTTATGCAAGAGAGAGTGTATAAATAGTTGGGAATTGATGAAGGATCAACAGTAAAACATGAACAAATGCAAATAAAACTTAGTAAGGAATATTGTAGAATACTAAAATTAGTACTGAACACAGCATTGACATCTAGGAATAAAGTCCAATATATAAATCAATTTGTTCTTCCTGTCCTAGCTTACAGTTTTGGAATGATTGACTGGCCCCAAAATTGTTGGCTTGGTTGGACAGGAAAACAAGAAGGATGCTTCATGCTTATCAAATCATTTATAAAAATCAATGTATATCAAGATTATATATTTCCCATTCTGAAGGAAGTATGGGCCTCCTCAAAATTGATTACATGTATAGATCTGCAATCGTAGGACTGTATACACATTTGCCGACATCACAAGACCCAAACGTAGTGAAAGTTTTAAAACATGAGAAGAATAAGTCTAAGATGACTTCCCTGCTTAGTTTAGCAGAAGCATATCAGTGTCAAGTGGGAAATTTAAATCAAACCAGAGGTAGATAAGAAACAGCAAATGAATGTGGCAAAAAACAAATAAAAAAAGACTATAAGATGAAGCTTCAGATGAGAAGGCAAAAAATGTGGAACATGTATAAATATAGTTGCAAGTATAGAACACTCTTGGAACAACCTCATGTTGATCAGAACTGAATGTAGGAATGGTTGAGGATAGGTGAATTTATATCCAAAAGACAGAAGGTTAATATGGTAGCCCAAGATAGTGGACTACATACACATTGATTTACAATGTTCATTGAACATGTGGGAAAAACAAACAAATGTAGGTTTTGTAAAAAACAGAATTGGAAACATCACACATCTTGTTGCTGGTTGTGATATACTAATGGCAGAAGGACTGTATACTGAAAGCCATAATAATGTGGCAAGATTGTTGATTTGGGGATTGTGCAAATATTATAATACTGAATTAGCTGAAAAACACTGAAAACATGAGCCACAAAGCATTTTAGAAAATAATAAATTTATATCATATGGGATCACCCATTACCAGCAGTACAAAAAAATAGATGCGAGAAAAGCAGATATAGTAGTCAAAGAAAAGAAGACAAAATTAGTATTGATTATTGAAATTGCTGCACCCAGTGACTACAGTGTCTTATGTACAGAGAGATACAAAGTCATAAAATATCAGGATTTGCAGGCAGAAATGAGGGCAGTGTGACAGAAGGATATCCATACATTTCCAATAGTAGTAGGAGCAATGGGTCTTATAAAAAAGAATTTACAATCATACTTAGATACGTTACAGATATACATGTAACTCCATATGAATTGCAGAAGTAGTCATTACTTGGCACATTGAGGGTGCTGCAAAGAGCACTTCTGGCTAACATCAAAGATTGAAACAATACTAATTTCATGAACTTTAATTATACTTTGACTTAGGAATGGGATCCATTCCCCTCATATTATTAGAAACCAAAAAGACTCTGAGAAAACAAAAAGATTTACCTAGTATTGCAGTAATGTATCACTGCACCTTATATGTTGTTTTAACTACTATTGCATTATGTATCGAGGCACCCTATACATTGTTTAAGCTACCATTGCATTAATGTAGCATGGCACCTTATATGTGGTTTTAATTACTATTGCATTAATGTATTAGCACACATTATGCATTGTTTTAAATACTACTATACTTCACAAAACCAGTGTGCCATGCAATCACAGCCCTTAAGGCAAAATAACATACCCAACATACTAGTAATAGGTGACTCTGTAGTCAGGCACACTGACATACCACTCACTAGGCTGAATAAGGAGAAGGTTACTGTTAGCTGCCTGTTGGGTGCCAGGATCCGCCACGTAACACAAGCACTCAGGTCACTCCAGAAGTGCAAATATGACTCTGTCATTGGCCATGTTGGTGTGAATGACCCGAGCCATACCTCCCTGGACTACATGAAAAGAGACATGGAAGAGCTCTCTGATCACATAGCCTAGGCCGGTATGACCCTGACCCTGAGTAGCACCCTGCTCTCACCAAGAATGATACCATGGTATAAAGAAAAAAATTATCAATTTCAACAATTGGTTAAGTTTCTGGTGTCATTCAAAGGGGATCCAGTGTCTGTTCGCCTGGGATGACATGCTCGACAAGCCACACTGCTTCGCTAGAGACGGCTTGCACCTGTCACCCTTAGGCTTTCGAATACTGTTCAAGGCTCTTGCCACACCCATAGTGCCTTTTTTAGGCAAGGCTCAAAAGACAAACCCATTATCATAAATAGCACAAGCAACAAAAAAAACTGAGGCTAATGCTACTCAGTGCTAAAAGTCTAAACCTCAAAATGCACGTACTCAAAGCACTCCTCAGTATGGAGAAAATCGATATATGTGCAGTAACAGAAACCTGGTTTAAGGCTCCAGAGAAACCCCCCAGTACTACCAGGCTAAAACTCATACCATACATTTTGGCCACAGAACCCAGACCGAAATACAAAAGGTGGGGGCGTATCCATATTCATCAAGGATACCCACACCTCCAGGTTAGTGGCACAGCACGATGCTTCAGAGATCATCCACGTGCAACTAACAACAGGCAAAACTGCAATTCAAATTGTAGCTTGCTACAGATCACCCACCATGTCCCAGGACTCCCATTCCACATTTCTGGAAACATAAAGGTCCTACCAAATACCTAATATTGGGTAATTTCAGTTACCTAAATGTTAACTTGGAGAACTACTCAAGTACTAACTCCCTTAACCAACATTTTCTAGAATTTATAAACTCAAATGCCCTGGATCAACTGGTCAACACTCCTACCAGAGGTGACAACATATTGGATCTGGTCATCACCAACATGGGCGACCAGTGTTCCACACTGGAGGTCAACCCCTCGCTGGTTAGATATGACCATAAATCACTTTGGACATCCACATTCCACCCCCACCCCTGGACAAGGAAACCACCATCAAAAACTTTTCAAAAGAAAACTTCACATTACTTAAGACCAAGGTGGAAAGTTTCAAAGCTCCCATGCTAAAGGATAATGCTGTCCAAGTTGCAAAATCCTTTACTGATACATTCTACAGGCACCTACAAGAATGCATGGATCATGTTATCCCAAACAAAACTAAGACTCACTCCTCCAAGAAAAGGAAACCAGTCTGGTGGACCCCTTCCATAAACAAACTATACAATAGATGGAGGAAACAAGTACAGAAAAGAGTAAAATCCCAAGGAGGGAAGACATCCCTGATCAGTATCAGCAAGAAACTACGATCCCTCATAAAATCATCCAAGGTGAGCTTCGAAAGAAAAATTGCCAAGGACTCCAAAGATAACCACAAGGCATTCTTTAGCTATGTCAAGAATCTAAGTGGAAATGCTCAGATCTGCTCGGAGTTAGTGCAGAATGGCACAAAATACACTGAACTGACCGATATCGCCAAAATCCTGGCAGACAGGTTCAGTGCAAACTTCACCCCCATCTCACCCCCAAAAGGGCTTATAACCATACCAGAAGAATGTACAGCCCCTGAAATCACAGACACTCAGGTTAAAGCAGCCCTCTCCAAAGCCAAAAACACAGCATCAAAGGGACCGGATGGTGTCTCAGGCTGCGTCTTACATGAGCTCAAAGATGAACTAACCCCTCATCTAAACACACTGTTCAAACTCAGCCTATTCACAGGCTACATACCCATAGAGTGGTGCACAACAACGGTTATTCCTCTCCACAAAGGTGGAGCCACAACAGACCCCGGGAACTATCACCCTATAAGCCTGACTAGCTTGGTCTGCAAGGCTATGGAGCGCATCATCATGGAATTCATTAACAGAGACATTGGGAACCTCCAAACACTGGACCCTACCCAGTTTGGCTTTGTTAAGGGCAGATCATGCCTCCTAAACCTGGTGGACTTCTTTGAGACAGTTAGCAAAGGCTATAGATGAGGGAAAGGTGGTATACACAGCCTACCTAGACCTTGCAAAGGCCTTCGACACCATTCCCCATTCTGGTATTATAGACAAGCTCACCGGCCTGAACATAAACCCCTATGTCATGGACAGAACCCATATGGTGAGAGTTGCGGGAGCTAGGTCCGACTCTAAACCAGTTACAAGTGGCGTTCACCAGGGCTCAGTCCTAGGATCCCTCCTGTTTGTCATATACTTCTCAGAGGTACAGGCAAGCACAGGAGGACTATGGCTGACCAAGTTTGCAGACGACTGCAAACTAGGGCCTATAATTGACTCTCTGGCTGACATAGACATCCTTCAAAAGGGTCTCACTGAGATGATACCTGGTGCCAAAATCATGGCCTCAAGCTAAATGCCAAAAAGTGCATAGTCATCCCCTTTGGAAAAAACAAAGTAATCACAAACTACCACATAGGTGGTAGTCTCCTAAACACTGAAGACGTAATAAGGGATCTGGGGACCCAAGTCGATAGTAATCTCTCCTTTGATAATCACATTGCCATAGTTGTTAGAAAATCCTTCAATGTGGCCCACCTAATCACAAAAGGGTTCGCATCCACATCAAAAGAAGTCATTGTGCCCCTCTACTCATCACTCATCAGACCCATCATAGAGTACAACACCCCATTTGGGATGTACCTTACAAGACACCTGCAACAGCTGGAAAGACCACAGAAGTATCTCACCAAGAGGATCACTAGCCTCAAACAGATGCCGTATGCAGCTCGACTGAAGAAACTCCAGCTGTACTCAGTTGCATACCGCCTACTCAGAGGTGATCTCTGCCTGACATACAGGGCCATGTTCAACCCAGAATTGATGGATATGCTCACGTAAAGAAAACCATATCCCCTCGTGCCACATGCTCCAGGGATCTAAACCTCGCCACAACAATAAATAGGACGTGCTGGAGAGATAGATTCCTGTCCCAGGGACTTCCCATGCTTTGGAACAAGATTCCAGTCTACATTAGGCAGAGCTCCTCGCTAACACTCTTCAAGAGAAACCTTGATGAGTGGAGGGGAAACAGAAGGTTTACCCCGGGGATCACTTCAGTGGCTCTGCTGGACAGAGGCACAGGGAACTAATCTAAGGGGGTGGCAAAAGCCAACACATTCTGGCTAGGCTTATAAATGCCTTCGGGCAGATAGGCTAGTACCTACCTATGAAGCTGTAAACCTTATAAGTTGTTTTAACTATTAGATTAATGTACCATCACATTTTACACACGTATTTAGCGAATATTGTGTTAATATATCATTGCATCCTTATACACCTCTTTAACTGCTATTGCATTAATGTACCAACACACATTATACATTGTTTTAACTACCATTGCACATAAGTCCAGCTTATACATTGATTTAATTACCATTGCAATAATGTATTAGTGCACCTTATACATTGTTTTAACTGCTATTGCATTAATGTAACAGTGCACGTTATATATTGTTTTAATGGGTCTGTATCATATAACTGAAGTTGACAATGTCAAACGCTCTAAAGAACAAAAATGCCAGAACTCGATGTTCTTTTATTGAGGTCGCAGTACAGTGAAAATCGGAATATTTGCCCTTTCCTCACTGTAGTGCGATCTCAGAGTTGGAATATATATTTAGCACAGCCCCCCACAATAAGGAGTTCGAGTTCTGGCATTTTAGCTCTTTAGAGCATTCGACATTGTCAGCATTCCATTATATGATATGACCTGTTTTAACTACTATTTCAGATTGCAACTAGCAATCAGGCTTCCCTTTTCAATTGATTTAACTACTATTGCATTAATATTAATATATCATCACATATTATACATTGTTTTAGCTACCATTGCATTAATGTATCATTGCAGCTTAAAAGTTAACTACCATTACATTAATGTATCATCACACCTTATACAGTGTTTAACTAGTATTGCATTAATCTATCATCACACCTTATACATTGTTGTGCTTCTATTGTATAAATGTATCATAATACCTTATAATTTGTTGTAAGTACTATTGCATTAACACATCATCACATTTTATACATTATTTTAACTATTATTACATTAATGTATCAGGGCACATTATATGTGGTTATTATTACTGTTGCATTAATGTATTAACACACATTATGCATTGTTTTAATACAATTGTATTAATGTATCAGCACACCTTATGCATTATTTTAAGTACTATTTCATTACAGGTTCTTAGGAGATTACCACATTAATGGTTTAAGATCTCATACAAGTCTAGCCAATATAACCTGATTTTACCTAATATATGGCCCCTAGGGAAAAGATGGCATGGATTTGTGCCTGTGCATTGAGTACCTTATAGACTGCCCATGTTCACAGGAGACATAGGCACTACCCCAAGTGTGAATTTATGATTCCCCATCCATTGATCCAAATTACATTTGAAGAGGATCAGGGAAGGGCTTTGCTTAATTTGAATAGGAAGCTGGTTCCAAAGAAGGGGCAATCTCTCAGACACAGATTTCCCCCTCCAGCATGTTTTGAGTCACTGACTACATTTAGATTCCAAGATCAGGTGACCATCATGCTGTTTGACTTGCTGATATGTAGTAGCTCCATCAGGGCTAAATTTGTGAGTGCCTTGTAGATCAGGCATAGATCACCCCTTAACAGTTGGTAGGAGACAGAGTAAAGGGATAAGGCTTTTAGTCTGTCTGCATAGTTCATGCTGTTTACACCCTGTACTTTCTTTGTGAGGAACCTCTAAGGTCACTGCAGCTGCTGTAAGTGCCACGTCATGTATATGACAAATGGAACATTGCACATGATTATGGCTTAATGAGGGCTGAGTACAGCAGGACTATAATTTCCTTGGTCTGGATGCCATACATTTACTTACAAGTTGTGCCACATAGAAGGACTTCCTCACCCCTGTGAACACATGGCAGTCAAATTTCAGGCCACTGTCTATCTCTGTACCTAGATCTCTCCCTTCTGAGTATACTTTTAGGTGTGTGCTATTGATGTTGCAGTTTTCAGGGTATTTGAATTCCCAAAGGGTATAATAATAATTTGTTTTTTGCATTTAGTTTTAGGCCATGGTTCTGGCACAAATCGTTTGTCTGATCTGGACCCTTCTGAAGGATATCTGCATTGGTGAGGGATTCAGTGATTGCCCTCATTTTGCAGTTGTTAACAAACTTTGCCATCCAGAGGCTTTCCACATTAGCCTTGATTTCAGAGAAGTATATTCTGAGCAGGTGCGGTTCCAGCACTGAGCCCTGTGGCACATCACTAGTAACTGGACTCTTACTGGATCTGAATTCACCCACCTTAACCACATGTGTTCTGTCTGTGGGACAAAATGCTATCCATCTGGTGACAGGGATTTATGCCCAGTTTTGTGAGTTTATTTATAATACCTGAGTGGGAAATTGTGTCAAATGCCTTGCCATGTCAAGGTAGGTGGTATGTACTGTTCTACCCTCAGTGACTTTCTCAAAGAAATCCACCAGATTCAGTAGGTATGGCCTGCAATTGACAAAGCTGAATTGGGTTGAGTCCAGTGTTTGGATGTTTTCTATGTCATTACTTATCAGGTCTATGATTATTCTTTCCATGGCCATACATATAACACTAGTCAAACTTTTGGTCTGTAATTTTCCAGGTTAGTAGATGGTCGCCCTTTATGCAGAGGTAAGACTGTTGCTTTCCTTTACTCTACTGAGGCAAAGCCAGTCCAGAGGCTGTAGGTAAATAGAAATACTAATGGGTCCAATAAGTCCTGATTTAAGCTACTTAGAAGCAACCTGCTATATCATCAAGCCCCACTGAATCCGTGTTTTTAGCTTTAGACAGAGCAGTGGCAATGTGTTCTTTGGTGATAATTAGCAGTGGAGTGGTGGAGGGTACTTCTTGGTGGAGAACTGGGGTGATAGTTACGTGAAATTTGAGCTGAATTTGTTGGCCAACAGATTTGCTATATCTTCTGGCTGAGTACAGGTGATGCCATCTACAACTAATTCTGGACATTATTGGGTGTTGCCTTTAAGAATGCAGACATAACTAAAATTCCTTAAGGTTATCCTTAGCTTTGAAGACTATTTTATCTCAAAGTCTTCTTTCAGAGACTTGGCTAGTTCCCAGATTCACTTGTTTAGATTAATGAGGGACTTTTTGCTCTGTTGTGCTCATTCCCTCTTACTTCTTGACAGGATTTTTTTTCTTTCTTTTGTTGTGCAACCTATTAATACCAGTCTGGTGCTGCTATTTCTTTGCAGTTGTTTATGTAGTTGCACAAGCCTTTGTGTATATTTCTCCATGTGTTTGCTGGATTTAGGGGGACTTTTAACTAGCTGCGCCATCCCTTACTAGGGGTAATTTATGAGAAGTTCTTAACGTTTTTGAGGTTAGGTGTGAGGGACTTGATTTACCTTTATTTCAAGGGAGACTGCTTTATTATATAATCTTACCAGTGAGGACATCACATGGGGGGGGGTGCAACACTCTCCCATATTTAGGGTATTTGCTCCCCTAGTGGGAGTGCAGACAGCTACTCCATGGCATTTGAATCATGAAGTCATGAAATCTTTAGGCCTGCATGTTAGTGTCATGTGTGCCTCTCAATTAATGGATGGGTAGTTAAAATGACCCATGAGTATGGTATTGGTCTGAATGGTGAGTGATTCTAGTAATGTCAGGTATGATATATGGGTTTCCTGGTTCATGGTAGCAGACCTGTAGCTAGCAAAAATATGGTGATTGATTTTTCCCATCGTTAGGTGGACATGGAGCAGCTTAAGCATGTCATACCATTTGAACAGCCTTGAGGTGTGCTTATCCTTTCTGTCGATAGATACACCTCCACCTTTTGCTCTTTCATGTTCAGTGGATGGTTGGAATGTATGAAAGGCATTATAGCCATGCACTGCCAGAGTGCTTTCCATGGTTTTGAACCATGTTTCACCAACTGCACAGATGTCAGCATTCTCCAGGGTAAGGAGAGCTTTCAGGGAGTGCAGTTTCTTGTTGAGGCTCTTAGCATTGAGCAGTAACACCTTTAGCTTGTCCTGAGTAGCTTTTGTTATGTTGGAAGGTTTGTCTGTTTGACAATGCTTAAAAAAGGTACTATAGGGGTATATACTGTTTTGGCCAATATTTGAAAGCCTAGCACTGACAGGTGAAGACCATCCCTGGCAAAGCAGTGTGACCTGTCAACCATGTCCTCTCAAGCTGATGAGAATAGGACCCCTTTGGAATGACACCAGTAGCTAAGCCAGTTGTTAATGTCAGTCATTTTCTGCTGGTATTGTGGCATCATTTAGTCCAGGGATTGCCCTGGTGGAGCCACAGGTGCACTTCAACATTTGTCCACTAGATGGCACCCACTCCCCACTAATCTGACTTCAATTCACTTACTTTCTTGTTTTCTGTTTAAGCTCTAACTTTTCTTTTTCTCTCTCTTTCTAAACATCATAGCCCACTCTATCCTATTATATCCCTGTCCACTGTACTTACCCTTCTGCAATCTGCACTCCACTGATAGGTTCTCAATCTTCTCCTGCCCTCCTTGTCTCAACCCGCTCCATTCGCCCTGCGGGCTCACTCCACTCCCCTACCCTGCCCCCAAATCTCACCAGCCCCCAGAACCTCTACCTTTATTCCTTCAAAACCACACCCACTACCCTACTTGACCAATTAGTCTCCAATACTCTGGAAACACCCACTCCCTTATCCCACCCACATTAACCGCCCCTCACCTCACCTAGACTACCCCACCTAGACAATCAGTTTCCACTACTCTATCAACACCCACTCCCAAACCACACCCTTTTCAACCATCACTCAACTCCCCACTCCTTCATTAATATAAGGGACTTACCTGCTCCACTGTACATACAACACTCTAGTATCCACAAATAATTCAGCAACATCATACCACCTCTTATCAGTCTCATTTCATTATGCTTTCAAAACTCTCATATATTTCCATTTTACTACTACTCCCCCTCAACTCATCCTATATTTACTACCTCATCCAACCCATTAACACCTACCACTCACAGCCCTTCCACGTAACCAACCATCTTACCTCATCTCTCTCATATTCACACACCCCGATTTCTCCCCACCTATATCCTATAAAAAGCCTTCTACTTTTTCCTTACAAACTTATTACCTCTCATAAACATTCTACCCCCATAGTAACTAGCAAACCCTTCAGAATCATAATAGAGCCCAATCTATACTCTAAACAATCCAATTACCTCTGTAACTCAATCTTATATCTGATTACCATTCTATTATCAGGAGATATCCATCCTAACCCTGTCCCCCCCACCTCAACTACTATAGATAAGTCCATATTACTTACTTCTCTAAACTCCCAAAGTATAGTTAACAAAATCCCAAACCTCCATGCCTGGCTTATACACAATAAACCTGACATCCTATCCATCTCTGAAACATGGTTAAAACCCCACATAAAAGACTCTGAAATAATTCCTCCCAACTATTCTATCATTAGAAAAACAGATTCCACAAGAAAGGGGGAGGAGTAGCTCTCCTATTCTCATCCTCCTTATCAGTGACTCCCTATAACAAACCTACTCATCACTTTAATAACGCTGAATTACTCCTAACATTACTTCAAGTTAACAAACACAAGCACATATGTATAGCTTCCCTCTACATCCCCCCAGGTGATAATATTTCTACACTTGAAGACACCCTCTCCTGGCTCTCCACCAACATTAGCAATGAAACAATAATCTTAGGAGACATGAATATCTATTGGTCCTCCATTCAGTCTCCCTCAAACCCACTTAATATCATCCTCTACAATTTTTCACAGCTAATCAACTCTATAACCCACCCCCTCAAAAAACCTCTCTAGTGGTAGTATTCTAGACTGGATTTTAGTCTCTCTCATCCCCATTATTTCTCTGACAGTGGTACTCTTCCCAATCCTCTTAGTGACCACTTACCCATCTTCACACATCGACTCCCCTTACCCCTACATCGTACTCACAACTATATTACTATTCACAACCAAAAAAACTTTAACCCAACAACCTTTTCTAACTCTCTAAAAGCAATAAATTGGAATAGTCTAAAAACACTATGTCTAGATAATGCGGTAGCCCACTTCAACTCAACCTTCTTAAACCTTCTAGACTACCATGCTCCCATAAGAAAAAAAAGAATAAAAATTAAAACTGCCCCTTGGCTTACCAAAAATACACTAGCAACCATGCGACACAGAAATAAAATGTGGGCACACTACCAGAAAAATAGGACCCCTCATCCATAACGAATGCAAAACACTTCGAAATAAAGTAAAAAAGCTCATCATCACTGATCGACAAAATTACTTCTCCATACTCCAAAACAATAATAAAACAAACCCTCAGAAATTCTGGAAAGGAATCTCCACTCTCCTTAATCCTAACAAACCAGATACCCCCACCCCAGACCTTAATGCTCCCGACATAGACTTGGCTACCCAATTTAACTCTTTTTTCATTGATTCTATTTCCAAACTAACCTCATCTTTCTCTAACATCACTATACTCTCCCATTCTCCCCCATCCTCCTCTACTAACACTCTACCCTCCACTGCTACTCCACTCCCCCCCCCATTCTTATCTACTAATTCTCTACCCTCCACCTCTTATTCTACTCTCACTTCCTCTTCATCACCCCCACATACCCCCTCTTCCCACTCCCCACTTTTCTCATTAAAACCTATACCCACATCTACCATAAAAAAACTTCTTCAAAAACTGAAGCTATGCTCTAATGCTCCTGACAACATTCCTTCACACTTTCTTAGCATAGCTGCCGAAGTGATTGCCTATCCCATAAGCATTCTAATCAACCGCTCTATCCAAGAAAGCATAGTACCCCAAATCTGGAAAAAGGCCTTTATCATACCTTTACATAAAGGAGGCAACAATAACAATGTTACTAATTTCCGTCCCATTGCTATCCTGTCTCCCATCTCTAAACTCCTAGAAAAGTGTATCCAACTTCAACTCCTACCACATCTCTTAGACAATCACCTACTAACTCCCACTCAACATGGTTTCAGACCAGGCCACAACACTATGACAGCCCTCCTCTCCTTCCTTGAAACTGTAAACAAAGCCCGGGACTCTGGTCATATTGTTTCTACCCTACTACTTGACCTCTCTAAGGCCTTTGACACTATCTCTCCCAACCTACTTTTAACTAAACTCTCTAAGCTTAACCTATCTCCTTCCTCTCTGAACTGGTTCTCCAGCTACTTATCCAATAGATATCAAGCAGTAAAATGGAAAAAGGCCACCTCCTCATTCCTTAGTACTCCAACTGGAGTTCCCCAAGGTTCCATACTGGGTCCCCTTCTCTTTAATATATTTATAAATGACTTCCGCAACTCTATCCCTTTCTCAAATATCATCCAAAACGCAGACGATTCAACTATTATCTGTTCTGCCACATCTATCCCTACACTCCTAAGGCTTACTCAAGATGCTTTCTCAACCACTGAACAATGGATGAATAAAAATCACCTAGCACTCAATGCCTCTAAAACCAAATTAATGGTATTCACTCCCCCTAAAGTCACCTCTTTCAACACAAACACATTCTCTATTACTAGTCATAATAATACAACTCTGGAACTGGTATCAGAGACCAAGTTACTTGGGGTCCAAATTGATAGTCAGCTCAAATTCAACTCCCACTTACAACTAAACATAAAAAAAAACATCAAAAACTAGGTATGCTCTACCGACAAAATCATTATCTTACACCTGCCACTAAAATCACTCTCTCTACATCTTTTCTTATCCCCTCCCTTCTCTATGGAGCTCCACTCCTAACTAATCTACAATCCTCCCTGAAAACACAACTGTCCTCCTGCTACAACAAAATTCGCCAAGTTTGCTACCAGCCATAAGTCCTCCACTCACCACTGTTCCTCTCTCCACAAACTGAAATGGCTAGAACTACCCAGTCATCTCACCTATACTCAACTTACTCTTGCACAGAAGCTCATTTTCATCCCCTCCCTCTGTCCTTCCCTTTCCTCTGCCTTTAAAATGCACCCACCTGACAGAGTACTAAGGTCTAACAACCAAAATCTATTAGAAGTGTACAAACCAACTTGTCCCCCAGGCAAACATCTTCTATCCTATGGTCTAGCACGTCTCTGGAACTCCCTACCTCCATCCATTCGTACCACTTCTAATCGCTTTCTCACATCTAATATCCCAGTGGGAATGCTCCTGCTCCCACCCCACATAACTTATGCTGCCAATTTCCATCTTCTTTTCTTTCCTGTCTTTACACAAGCAATCTCTTTTTACCATCTCCCCCAACTCCTACATCCCTGTAATTACTAAGCTGTTTGCAAAGTATGCATTAGGTTGCACCTCTTAAGTGTAAGCTTCCTAATATGTATTGGCTCCTCAGTATTTATTTTGTAATGATTCTTGACTAGTCTGTATCACCTGTAATGTTCATCACTAGTCTGTACTGTTTGTAATGCTTGCTCTAGTCTATAACACTTGTAAAATTATAATCTATAAACTATTGTAACCTTGATTGTTTTGGAGCTAAAACCTGTTGTAACCTTGATTGTTTTGGAGCTTTTCTCCCCAGGACTCCATTGAAAACGGGTTCATTTTGGCCCAATGGACTATCCTGGTAAACCAACTGCAAATAAATAAAATAAATAAAAAATAAATAAGTCATCCTTGGAGATGATAGAATGCTGCTCAGTGCTAGGCTCATACCTGCCTGTGACACACATTCTGAGAACTGAATCATGTCACTCTTCATGTAGTCCAAGTAGGTACATATCAGGTCATTCATTATCACATGGACTATGACTGAGTCATACTGGTACTTAGCAATAAGTGATCTGAATGCTTGAATGATCCGGTGGATCCTGGCCCTTGACAATTGTAATCTTCTCCTCATCCAGTCTGGTAAGAGGGACACCATTGTATCTTACAATGGAGTTTCCTATTATCAGAATATTGAGTTGTGGAGTGTTTCACTTCCTGTGTTGGGAATTGTCTTGTTTGTGTTCATGCAGAGTTTCTGAGGACTGTGCCTGAGAGGCCTATGAGGTTTGGGTAAATTACATATGATCACCTCCGTATATGTGGGTCTGTGTGTATGGTCCTTTGTGGATGCAGTAAGTGGTTTGTGAGTTGCTTTTTGTGTCTGTGAGAGTCTAGACTCCAGTGTCAATGAGTAACTACATCTCTCATGTACTGTATTTGTCTGTTTGAGAATTAAGTGGTTGTTGGTGTACATGAGGCACTTGTTACATTGGCTCAGGATTCCCATGTCCACCAAGCTGGATGCAGTGATAGAAGAAAAGTGCCCATACATAGTTGCAGGTCCTAATGTGTACTTGGAAAGGATAGGATTACAGGGTATTTGTAACCAAATTAGGGAAGGGTGTTTAATTGGTGTAATCTGCAGTTAACCTAACTAACAATGCTGCCCGGCACCAAACCAGATGCTCTCTGAGCAGCAATAGTCCTGTATGCTTTAATAAGGTAGGGTAGACCTAAATAGTCCTAATAACTAAATGTGTAAATGCTGTTCAATGCATAAACTAGTTGCCCAGTGAGTAACGCGGGACCGAGGTAAATTTCTGAGGTGATTTTTATAGGGAAATTTCAACTTCTGGTGATTGCGTATATATATATATATATATATATATATATATATATATATATATATATATATATATATATATATATATAGTTTGAGCAATACACAAGGCTTACATACAATCAGAAAAAAGTAAGTTTTACACTAACTATTGCCATAAAGCCAATCAGGTAAGTACACAATGAGCTTTCCCAGTTTCTAGCTCATATAGGTGAAATCAGCCCTCCCCTGCCACAAGAGTGCAGACTTTGGCCCTCTTAATGTAAAATGACTGGTTTGGTGCCCAAATATTAAGGAAACTCAAACAGATGCCTAATACAAAGAACCACTAGATACAATGTATTTCAGTGCAGATCAGGAGCCCTTACAGTAGTTTGAAAATGCAACTTTAAACTTGTGCAAAAAAAAAAAAAACACAGTAAATTTCACAGCAATGAAAAGAAGCAATGCAAGTGCAAAATGATACTTAATTTCATTTTCTAGCCAAGGATGGCTGCAGATGTTAGCAAAATCTCTCAAAGTCTCTGGCATCATTGTCCAGGGATGAGCAGCTCTAGATAAATGAGCCAAGACTCACACAAACACAAGGCTTTCATATGGAGGCATCACAAACAGATGCCTAATACTAATTAAGAAACACTAGATACAATGTAGTTCATTGCAGAACAGCAGACCTTACAGCAGTATGAAAATGCAACTTTAAAGAAGTGCAAAAAAAAAAAATAATAACTAGCGCAGTAAACTTTCAAATATAATGAAAATAATCAATGTTTCCAGATATTTGTGTCGGTACAGGGCACTGGCATAGCGAGCAGCTCAGTGCAAATGTGCTGGTATTTATACCAGCACTGGAAATACAGAAAACTGACTGCTGAGCCCTCTGGCCAATAAAACGACTACACTTAGAGCCATGTTGTGTACTTCCCAGCTCAGATAGACCTACTGCCACTAGATGAATAATCCCAGTCCTCCTGATGTGAAAGCACAGTAAAAGAGTGCCCAGAATGAAATGCTACCACAAACCAACATAAGGAAAGGCAATGGGTAATTCAAGATAACAGCAGTGTACTTTAAACAACTTATAAAAGTGTGATTATTCAATAAAAGTACTTTGATTTACAGAAATGAGCCAAGAGACACTCTGTGCAGAATTTATAAAAAAACTAAAAACAAGGTAAGCTGATTAATAAGCCCTCTGGCTAATAAAACAACTACATACAGGAATATGTAGTGTTTCCTCAACATATACAGACCAAGCTACCACCCACTGCTACTAGATGGAAAATCCTCTGTCCTCTTGTTGTAAAAACACAGAAAAGAGACTCATAGAGTATAAAAGATACAGTACTTTATCCAACAGCTAACTAGATAATAAATTCAGAGCAGGTAAATCAGTAGAACAGACAATGACAGGCAAAACATACTTTTTATTCAAAATAAGCACAGGGAAAGGCTAATAAATAATTCAAGATATCAACAGCAGTGTAGAAAGGGATGAGCTTATAAAGCTCAATTTACAGAAAGGATGGGCAGCTTAAAAAAATCTCCAAGTTTAAAAACTAGATCAAGGAATGGGAAAGTGGGTGGGACAAATAACTAGTAGGGGGTCAACAACAGTGCTTGTAGATTTTGCAGGCCTTGAGTCTTATCAGAAAAGACAAGACCACAGATATTCTCTGTGCGTTTCAGTAACACTCTAGAAAAAAATTAACCAGTGGGGAAAAAAAACGACATTTGAGGCCTGGGTGATTGTGTCTGTCTACAAAAACACCAAGCTTAGTAGATTTTTCAAAGCAGAGACCAAAATTGAACAGGTAAAACAGAAAGCAAAAATAGTTTTGCTTGGTACAAAAACAGAATGGAGGCTGAGACTGAACAGTGATGTTAGGGGTTCTGCTACATCATGCATCATGCTATTTAGGATGTATTCAGGGATATTGTCAGGACACAGCAATGAAGTATTTTCAGCTTTTGATAGCACTTTTAGGACTTGGCCTTGTGTGATAGCTGGAGGTGAGCTAGTTTCAGGTATATATTGAGACAGCTAGAGGGGAGAGGGGTGAGGGGTAGAGTTACAGCTAAATTTATCGGCCCGTAGGTTTGCTAAATCTTCAGCCTCAGTGTAGGTAACATCATTCACAATCATCTTTGCTCATTGCTGCGTTGTGCCTTTGAGATAAATATAACTAAAAAACACCTTGTGATTATCTTTGACTTGAGTAGATATTTTAACCTAAAACTTGGCTTTGATGGATTTTATCAAGCTCCTGAGTTGTTTCTTTATTTCAGTGAAAATGACTCTAACATTCTGGGAATTACTCTTGGTACTTTTAATCAAAATTCTTCTCCTTGTGTTATAAAGCTTGTTGATATTATGGTTCCAACATGTAGGTTTGGTTCTGAGGTTTGCCCTGCACTTGTTCCTGTGGGATATGCAGCTGTATATACAGTGGTATAATGTGGTGGTGTACATTTCTGTGTATTCAGTGGATTTAATTGGGTTTGGTAGGGATTTGAACCCTGCCAATGTATCACTTAGGAGTAAGTAATTTGTCTTAGAGAAATTTCTAAAGGTACCTTGGATGGAACGTACCTCTGGTTTCAATTTTATTTTGAAGGAGACCACTTTATGGTCAAACCTAACAAGTGATCAAGATATGCAAGGGATGGTACAAGATGCTCTCATAGTAGTAAGAAAAAGATCCAAGATGTTATTCTCCCTGGTTGGTGTTGTGACTAATTGTTCCAGGGCACTTGTGTTGACAAAGTCCATGAATCTCTGTGCTTGTGGTGGTGTAGGTTTCCAGGTCTATAGTTGAATAGTTTAGATCACCAAGAAAATGGCATTGAATTTAATACTGAGTGATTCAAGTTTCTTTAGCTAGGCATTGTGGATATCTTTTGGCATAGGGAGTTCTACAACTAGATAATATACATTACAACATGAAGAAGCATTAGTGCATCATGCTGCTTTACCAGCATCGACATGAATCTCTACTGGATGTAGATTGTGACACCTGCACCTTTTTTCGCCTCCTGCCCAGTAGCTGGTCTTAATGCATGGAAGTTGTTTTAGCCTTGCACAGCTGGAGTGCTCTCCGATAATTTAAACCATCTCAGTCACCTATAACAAGAGTGTTTGGCTGGGTCGGTGCCTGTCTTATGGGTTCAGCATATATGACTTTGGGAATCCTTGTGCTTTGTGATGAAATAAGCTTAATATGCTGAGCATGCTTCATACCTGTGTTGAGTTTTTGGAGGTCTTTGAGGTTTAGACAAGTTCATAGGTAGGTACTAGGCTATCAGCCTGAGGGCCAAAGCAAGCCTAGCCAACAGTGTATTTGCTTCCACCACCCATGTATTGTTAAATTCCTGCCTCTCTATTGAGCAGTGCCCCAGACATAATCCCAGGGGTGAATTTCCTATCACCCATCCACTTATCAAGGTTTTTCTTGAATAATACTAACGATGAGCTCTGCTTAATGTGGATGGCAATTTCGTTCAGGAGCATGGGAAGTCTCTGGGACAAGAATCTATCCCACCAGCATGTCCTAATTATTGTTGTGGTGAGGTTTAGGTCCCTAGAGTGTGTGGCTCGGGGAGATTGGGATTTCTTCAAGTGGAGCATGTCCAGCAATTCCAGGTTTGAAATAGCTTTGTATGTCAGACAGAGGCCTCCTCGGAGTAAGCGGTATGCGACCGAGTAGATTTTGAATTTCTTGAGCCGGTCGGCATAGAGCACTTGTTTGAGGCCAGCAATCCTCTTGGTGAGGTACTTTTGGGGCCTCTCAAGTAGTTGTAGGTATCTTGTGAGGTACATCCCAAATGGGGCATTGTATTCAATGAGGGGTCTGATAAGTGATGAGTAGAGGGGAACGATGACTTCCTTATTCCTAGATGCAAACCCTTTTGTGATTAGGTGGGCCACATAGAAAGATTTTCTGACCACTGTGGCAATGTGGTTATCAAAGGAGAGGTTACTATCCACTTGGGTCCCAAGGTCTCTTATAACACTTTCTCTGTTAAGTGAACTTCCCCCTATTTGGTAATTCATGGGTACCGTGTTTTTACCAAAAGGGATAACAATGCACTTTTTGACATTTAGATTGTGGCCATGATGTTGACACCAGGTGTCTGTCTCAGTGAGGCCCTTTTGCAGGATGTCTACATCAGCAGGGGAATCGATAATGGTACCTAGTTTGCAGTCATCTGTGAACTTGGTTAGCCATAGACCCTTGGTGTTTGCTTGCACTTCAGAGAAGTATATACCAAACAGGAGGGGTCTCGAGACTGAACCCTGGGGTACACCACTTGTCACTGGTTGGGAGTCAGATCTGGAGTCTGCAACTCTTACTGCATGGGTTCTGTCCATGAGCCAGTTGGCCACCCATCTCATGACGTAAGGGTTTATGTTAAGGTTGATGAGTTTATCTATGATTCCTGAATGAGGGATAGTGTCGAAGACTTTAGTGAGGTCCAGGCAGGCTGTGTGGACTACCTTGCCCTTGTCTATGGCCTTAGTAACTGTTTCAAAAAAGTCTGCCAGGTTTAGGAGACATGACCTACCTTTTACAATTCTGAATTGGGTAGCATCCAGAGTTTGGAGGTTACCAATGTCTTTGTTTATGAGTTCCATGATGACACACTCCATGGCCTTGAAGACCAGGCTTGTCAGGCTAATAGGTCTTTAGTTCCCGGGGTCTGTGGTGGTTCCTCCTTTGTGAAGTGGGATGACTGTTGCTGTGCACCATTTTGTGGGCACATAGTCTGATGTGAGGCTTTGACTGAACATGGATTAGGGGGCTAGTTAATTTCGGAGTTCATGTAAGACGCAACCTGGGATGTTGTCTGGTCCCATGGAAGCTGTGTTTTTGGCTTTAGAGAGTGCCATTTGTACCTGTGTGTTTGTGATTACTGGGGCTTTACAACCATCTGGTATAGTTATAGGCCCATTGGGGGGTGAGGGGGAGTAAAGTTTGCAGTGAACCTATCTGCCAATATGTTGGCACTGTATATTTTGTGCCGTCCGTTCTGTTGTAGCTTGGTGCAGATCTGGGTGTTGCCATGGAGGTTCTTGGCATACCTAAAGAATGCCTTGTGGTAGTGTTTGGAATCTGTGGCAATTTTTCTTTCAAAATTAGCTTCAGAGGATTTTATGAGGGACCTTAATTTCTTACTGAGGCTCGTTAGTGAGTTCCACTATACCTGGGATTTTACTCTCTTTTGCAACAGTTTCTTCCTTCTGTTGTAGAGGTTGTTAATGGCAGGGGACCACCAGATCGGCTTCCTATTTTTGGAGGATAGCATCTTGGTTTTGTAGGGGATAGCACAATCCATGCACTCATGCATGTGCTTGTAGAGTGCATTTGTGTAGGATTCAGCAGTTGTGACTGTATTTACTATGTTATCCATCTGTAGGGGTATCATGAAGTTAGTCACCTCAGTTTTGAGTAGCGTGAAGTTCGCTTTGGAAAAAATATTTTACAATGGTTTCCTTGTGTGGGGGTAGGGTAGGGATGTGAATATCTAGGGTGATTAGTTTATGGTCTGATCTAACAAGCAAGGAGTTGATCTCGGGCATTGAGCACCGGTCACCCATGTTGGTGATGACCAGGTTCAGAATATTGTTGGTCCTGGTGGGGGTGTTGACTAGTTGATCCAGAGCATTAGAGTTAATAAATTCCAGGAATCATTGAACAAGGGGGTTATTACAAGAGTAGTTTTCCCAGTTTATGTTAGGGTAGTTGAAATAACCCATTATTATGGTGTTTGGTTGGACCCTCATTTTTCCAATGTCTCCAGGAACGAGGACTGAGGGTCCTGGGTCATGGTGGAGGATCTATAACAAGCTACAATTTGGAATGCATTTTTTCCCTGGGTTAGTTGCACTTGGATGATTTCAGAGGCATCGTGTTTTGCAACTAGCCTGGAGGTGTGGATGTCCTTGATAAATATGGACACACATCCGCCCTTCTTGTTTCGGTCCGGGTTTTGTGGCCGAACCGTGTGGCATGAATTATAGCCTGGTAGTGCTGGGGTGCTCTCAGGAGCCTTGAACCAAGTCTTAGTCACTGCACAGATATCGATGTTCTCCATTTTGAGGAGTGCCTCGAGTGAGTGCATTTTGGGGTTTAGACTCCTAGCATTGAGTAACATTGCCCTCAGTTTTTTTTACCTGTAGTTCTTATGATGGTGTGTTTGTTTTTTGACCCTTGCCTAAAAAAGGCACTATAGGGGTGGCAAGAGCATTGGCCAATGTCCTGAATCCCACGGGTGACAGGTGCAGGCCATCTCTGGCAAAGCATTGTGGCCTGTCAAGCATGTCATCCCAGGCAGACAGATACTGGATCCCCTTTGAATGATACCAGAAGCTTAGCCAATTGTTGAAGTTTATCATCTTATCCTTGTACTGTGGTATCATGCTTGGTGAAGGCAGGATGCTACTCAGGGCTAGGGTCATACCTGCTGGGCTACAAGATAGGAGAGCTCTTCCATGCCTCTTTTCATGTAGTCCAGGGAGGTACATCTCAGGTAATTTACACCAACATGCACTATGACAGAGTCATATTTGTACTTGCGTTGTAGTGACCTGAGTGCATGTGTTATGTGGTGGATTCTGGCACCTGACAAGTAGCTGACAGTAACCTTCTCTTTGTCCAGCCTGGTGAGTGGACCATCAGTGTTCCTGACTATAGAGTCATCTATCACTAGTGTGTTGGGTATATTGTTTTGCCTTATGGGCTGTGGTTGTGTGTCACACCGAGTTTGTGGTATATGTGTTGTTTGGGGTATGTTGGTGGGAGGAGGTTGCTTGTGTATCTGATTTGGAGGTCTCTGTTGCCTAGGCAGATTTAGATTTTTAATTAGTGCCTCTGTATATGTCTTGGTGTTTCTATGTGTGGGTTTTGGAGGTGTTGGTTAAGTTGGTCTATGTCTTGTGAGTGGGGTGTTGCAAGTTGTTTCCTTCTCCTCTTGACTGTCTGTTCCAGTCTTGGTTGGAGAGAGCTTTACCTCTAGATTGGCTGTATAAGTGCATCTCTCGCAAATGTTAGTGTTTGGTGGTAGGAGGAGAGGGTTGTCTGTGTACATTAGGCAGTTGTAGCATTGCCTCAAGATGCCCAGGCTAATCAGGTAGGCTGAAGAGTACACCAGGAGCTGTCTCTTGGACATGCCTGAATAAGTAGGGAAGTATAAAGACTATTCCCTTCTGGCAGATGTGGGGGTTGAGTGCTTAGTGCTGCAGTAGATTTAGAACAAGTGCTGGGCTGAAAGGTGTGGGTCTGAGTGCTTTAGGCAGAATGACTGACAAATTATAAGGGAAAAACTGAAGAGCAGACTTTGTGGAGCCGAGGATGATTAACCCTAGCTAACCAGCGCTGCTCAGTGCGCAAAACCATGCAAAAGCGGGTTTTTATAACAGGAAGATAAAAGGGATAGAAATTAGCCCAAAATGGCCAATAAACTACAAATTCTGAGCTGAAATCCACTCCTCCAGGGACAGATAGGCTGCTCAAAGCTCGCCACTCTCACTGGTGAACAGAGAAACTTCCTTCTATCCAAATAAGGTATGGGCCAATTCAGAAACTACAATACAGCCCTGGATTCAAACTCCAAAAACTGGACTCTACTAGCTTCAGAAAGATGGGAATCAAGTATAGGATGCTTATGATTTTGTTTTTTTTAAGAAATTAAGGCAGTTAAGACAAAATAAACACTTTAAAGCACAGAAAAACGGCTATCGCACTTGAGTATGTAGTCTATACAATTAAACTGTTGCAAAAGACTTTTTACTATTACATAAACACTAGAAATCTAGCATTTAGGTGGAATTAGCAATTTCTAACAAGAAACAAGCCAAAAAGTACTTAAATCAAACCAAAGTCTCTCTTTTCTCTTTCTGCTGCTGTATGACTCTGTAGATCACATGGGCAGGTTCTTGCTGAGCTGATACAAGTGCAAAAAACACACAAAAGTGGATTTTTATAGCAGGAAGATAAAAGGGATAGAAATTAGCCCAAATGGCCAATAAACTACAAATTCTGAGCTGAAAATCACTCCTCCAGGGACAGATAGGCTGCTCAAAGCTCTCCACTCTCACTGGTGAACAGAGAAACTTCCTTCTATCTAAGTAAGGTATGGGCCAACACAGAAACTACAGTACAGCCCTGGATTCAGCAAACTCTGAAAACTGGACTCTACTAGCTTCAGAAAGCTGGGAAACAAGTATAGGATAGCTTATTTTTTGTTTTGTTTTTTTTTTTAATAAATTAAGGCAGTTAAGACAAAATAAACACTTTAAAGCACAGAAAACCGGCTATCGCACTTGAGTGTGTAGTCTACAACAGTTAAAGAGTTTAAATGCTCAAATAATGAATTTAAAGTGCAAATAGTAATTAAGTACAATTAAACAGTTGCAAAAAGCTTTTTAGTATTAAATAAATGCTAGAAACCTAGCGGTTAGGCGGAAGTAGATATTTCTAACAAGAAACAAGCCAAAAAGTACTTAAATTAAACCAAAGTCTCTCTTTTCTCTTACTGCTGCTGTAGAACTCTGCAGATCACCTGGGCAGGTTCTTGTTGAGCTGATCTTTAGAACCTCAGGATATGATGGATTATGTGTATTGGATTATGTGTATTGTGATGGCCTTGGAGAGGTGTGATGTGTGGTGTACTGCTGACGATTTTGCTGTCTGAGTCTACTGTGTATGAGATTTTTGCCTCTAAGGATATTATATGTGTTATTCTGTTTGAGTAATGGATAATTGTCAGACAGCATGACACAATTCTTAAACTGTCTCAAGATACCCATTTCAAGCAGGCCAGCTAGAGAAATTATGGGGCAGTGCTGGTTCATGATACCAACAGGAATGTCTCTGGGGCAGAGTAACTCTAACTGGTTGGAGTTCGGTTTTAGAATAATGTTTGGGTGGACTTGCTACAGAATATTTAAATTTCAGTGCAAAACAACTAGTCTAGAAACCTCCTTCTGCCACCAACAAGAAACAATAAACTAAGACTCACTCATTTTATACTAAAATCAGTGTAGGCAGTATCAGTGCATTCAGTATTAAGCAATTTTACCAACTGTCTTTTAGCCTGGTGTGTAGTTTAAGGGGACAAATTTAGCAAAATTGTATTTATGTGCTAACAGGAGAGTGAGGGAGGGAATTATTTTATTAGATTCTTGTAAGGGCCAGACAACAACAGATACACTCGGTTTAGGAACACTACTACAACAAAAGTGGGTGGGAGGAAAAAAACAATTAGATCATTATCTCTGAACTGATTGGCCTGAAACTGCCTTAATGTAAAGACAAATCCTGAACTAACCTGACATACACACAGTACATAACAATAAAACTAGGGTTTAATAACAACAATTAGACCTGTTAAACAGCAACAATGCAGTAAAACTGTATTGTTAATTACTAATATAGGCTTGAAGACCTTAGCTAAGGCAGATACAGACTGTTAAAACTGAATTTAAAATCATATGAAGAAATGAAAAGGCTTCTCTTTCTTTGTGTGTGTAATGGAACTATTACAATACCATTATTTACTCATTTATTGAATTTGATTACTGAGAAAAGTCTGACTGGGTAGGTGCTTATTTTCAGCAGAGTCCCAGGGAAAAAGCTCCAAAGTATTACAAAAAACATTTTAATAACAATAATTTAACATTCTTCAAAAATAATGCAATAAAATAAAAAAATCTACATTTTAAACAATTATACCAAATTAAATAAAATGTGAAAACATTGGGTAAGAATAGCTACACCTTATATTATAGTGACTTAATATTTATAGAAATTTTACCAAGTTTAGTGAAATTAAATGTATGTTCATATAATATAGAAAAGAATTGCAATATGAAGTGGGAGAAATAAAAAAACAGGATTATGGCATATTTAGTTGGAGAGTCAGGGGAGAGAAATTGACTGAAGTAATAAATGAATGAAAAAGGGGGAGTAAGGAGGTGTAAGGTATGAATAGGTACTTGTTCATATTTAGGGATATAGTTTAACTTGGAGATGAGCAAGAATAGAGTCTGATTTTGGCTAGTAAGTCTTTCAGAATGGTTTTAAAGGACTGGCGGGAGGGTATTGACCTGATGGATACAGGTAAAGAATTCCAGGCCTTGTTCAAACGTGGTATGAGTACAGACCATATTGAGAAGATTTGATAGGTTTGTGAACAGTGAGGAGTTTTTGGTTATTGGATCATAATGACTGAGTGGAAACATAATTGTGTAGAGATGTATTTAACACTGGACAAGCAGATGGATGTTGGATAATTTTATATGTGGTGGAAAGCTTTGTATATGTTAGCTGATGTGGTGTGTGACGTCCCCACTCTGGGCCAGCAACCAAAGAGCCCCAGTCCTCATCACTGACACTGGAGAGGGATCTTCACTTGGGATACACTCAGTATTTCTAGATGCAGCCCTCTCTGCATCAAGCACAATTTCCCTTAAGAGCACACAGAGAACACACTCAGCCTGGGGTCTGAATTTCTCTGTCTCCCTCCAGGTCCCCAACAAGACTGCTCATTGGCACAGCTTCAGAGTTAAGTCCTCAAGTCGAGTGCCTAAGCCAAGTCCTCCACCACTCTCTCTGTGAAACCAGTGTTTCGTTTCCCTGTTCCAAGTAGCTGACACACACACACACACACACACACACACACACACACACACACACACACACACACACACACACACACACACACACTTACTTGAGATTTGATATGAACACACACACACACACACACACACACACACACACACACGAAAGGCTGGCACAGGGTTATTAGCTATGCCCCTTCTGCCCAGACTATAAGGTAGCTATCACTACCACCAGGCACTACAAAGCCAGCTACCTAAGGCTCTTGCAATGGTACCCAATTATACTGAATGAAAATATTAATACAAATGGTAATGTTGACCAAACAGTAAGGCTTTCAGGAGTGGCTAGAGTTATTACCAAATAAATATGTGCAAATACTCTCAACACTTAAATATTTTCTCTAAAGGACCTGCCACAATGAGAAGTTTAAATATATTTAATAATAAAAGAACATAAAAGTAGTGAATATCTATTTACAGTAAAAAACAGAGTTTTACTCACAGGAAATATTGAAAATAACACAGCTGGAAAGAGTGACACAGTTACAGAAAAATGATACTTAACTATATTCTATATTTTCCTGACTGATCTAGAGAATTACTGTTCCTACTTACTGAATAGAGCAAGGCAAGATGATGTGGGTGAGTGGTCCTTGTTGTCAAATCCAAGACATAATACAAAATACTGAGAGCAATCTCTTATGAATATCTACATATTATTTCTGGCTTACAAAACGACATCACACACATCTGGTCATTTGACTGTTTCCTGCACTATCCCCATCACTAGAAGTTGCTAGGGTTTAGCAACTATGTGCTACAATGCACACTAAACCTTTATCTAAGTTTTATGAAGGCATCTAGAAGCCATAAAACAATAAAACTATTCCTCTCTTCCTACAGGAGCTACAAACTATTCTCTAGCATGACATTGCATTTCTGGCTCCATTCAAAACTGTGAGATAACATCTTTATGGCTTAACCCATAAAGTAATTTAATTTCAACTATTTTTCAAAGTTTATAGCAGCTGAATTGTGATTAACCTCTTCCCTTCCGGTATCCTCTGCTAAAACATATACATTTAATACAGTTACAATAATGCATGTACATTTCTTTTCTTTCTATCAGTGCACACTCTTGATACATTTTAATACAAGCAGCTTTACAAATACATTTTTTAACACAAGCATCTGTACAAATCAGTTTGATACACAAATGACATATAATTCTTTACAAAATTCCAGCTAGCTGTGCTGGCATATGTTACACATCCACTGCCCTACTTCTCCTGCCATGGCTGGCAGTACCTCCTATTATTACATGGTAGTTCTGACAAATTCAGTGTTTTTAGTGCTATCCAGTGGTGGGTTCTAAGAGGGGTATTTGCTGTAAATTTAGCCACTTTATTATAGCATTGTTCAAGTTTTGCTTTTTGTGATGGCCAGAGGTTAGTAAGGATGGGAGCCCATAAAGTAGTGAGGAGAGGAAGAAAGTAGTGGCAAGTGAAGTTTTAGTTGTGCTGGTAATACTGTTTTATAGGTTCATAGGTAGTTACTAGGCTATTGGCCCTAGGGCCTATATAAGCCTAGCCAGAAAGGTACCCTGGCTTTCACCATCCAAGAAAATTATTTTCCTGTGCCCCTGTCAAGCAGAGCCACAGAGGTGATCCCTGGGGTGAATTTCTCATTTCTCATCCAATCATCAAGATTTTCCTTGAAGAGTGCTAATGAGGAGCTTTGTTTGATATAGATAGGTAGTTTGTTCCAGAGTATGGGAAGTCTCTGGGACAGGAATCTATCCCTCCAGCATGTTCTGTTTATTGTGGTGACAAGGTTTAGGTCCCTAGGGCGTGTAGCTCAGAGGGATTGGGATTTCTTTAAGTGGAGCATGTCCAACAGCTGGGTTTGACATAGCTTTGGATGTTAGGCAGAGATCACCTCTGAGTAGGCGATATACGATGGAGTAAAGCTGGAGTTTTTTGAGACGGTCTGCATAGGGCATCTGTTTGAGGCTGGTAATCCTCTTTGTGAGGTATTTCTGTGGCCTTTCCAGTTGTTGTAGATGTCTTGTGAGGTACATACCAAAAGGGGCATTGTACTCTATAATGGGTCTAATGAGTGATGAGTAGAGGGGAACAATGACCTCTTTTTTCCTGGATGAGAAACCTTTTGTGATGAGGTGTGCCACGTAGAAGGATTTCCTGACTACTGTGGCGATGTGATTATCAAAGGAGAGACTACTGTCCACCTGTGTCCCAAGGTCTCTTATCACACTTTCGGTGTTAAGTAGACTATCACCTATATGGTAGCTCATGGGTACAGAGTTTTTACCAAGGGGGATGACAGTGCAGTTTTTGGCATTGAGCTTGAGGCCATGGCTTTGACACCAGGCATCTGTCTCAGTGAGGCCCTTTTGTAGGATGTCCACATCGTTAGGAGTTCAATTATGGCTCCTAGTTTGCAGTCATCTGCGAACTTCATTAGCCAAAGACCTTCTGTGTTAGCCTGTACTTCAGAAAAGTAGATACCAAACAGGAGAGGACCCAGGACTGAACCCTGCGGTACTCCACTTGTTACTGGCCTGAAGTCATATTTGGAGTCTGCTACTTTTACAGTGTGGGTTCTGTCAGTGAGTCAGTTGGCAACCCATCTTATAACATAGGGATTTATACCTAGTTTAGTGAGTTTATCTATCTATAATTCTAGAGTGGGGGATGGTGTCAGAAGCCTTGGTGAGATCTAGATAGACTGTGTGAATCACCTTACCCTCATCTACGGCTTTGGTAACTGCTTCAAAGAAGTCTATCAGGTTTAGGAGACATGATCTGCCTTTTACAAACCTGAACTGGGTGGGGTCCAGAGTTTGGAGATTACCAATGTCTCTTTGTTTATAAGTTCCATGATGATATGTTCCATGGCCTTGCAGACTAGGCTTGTTAGGCTAATGGGGTGGTAGTTCCCAGGGTCTATGGTGGCTCCCCCTTTGTGGAGTGGTATAACCATCACTGTGCGCCATTCAGTGGGTACAAAGCCTGAGGTGAGGCTATGATTGAACATGGTGCTTAGGTGGGGTGCCAGTTCATTCTGCAGTTCATGTAGAATGCAGCCTGGGATGTTGTCAGGTCCCATGGATGCTGTGTTCTTGGCTTTGGAGAGTGTGTTTTTTTACCTGTGCAGCCGTGATTACAGGAATATTGCATTTTTCCAGTGTACAAATGGGTCCTTTAGGGAGGGGGGGGGTAAAGTTAGCACTGAACCTATCTGCCAGGGTGTTGGCAATATCAGTTGGTTCTGTATATTTTGTGCCATTGTGCTGTAACTCAGAGCAGATCTGAGTGTTGCCATTGAGATTCTGGACATAGCTATAGAATGCTTTGTGGTTGTCTTTAGAATCAGTGGTGATTTTGTTTTCGTAACTGGCTTTGGAGGATTTTATGAGGGCTCTCAGCTTCTTATTGAGGCTGACCAGGGAGTTCCTCCAATCATGGGATTTTACTCTTTTTTGCAACAGTTTCTTTCTTCTGTTGTAGAATTTGTTTATGGCAGGGGACCACCAGATTGGCTGCCTTTTTTTGGAGGATAGCATCTTGGTTTTGTTAGGGATAGCACGATCCATGCACTCGTGTAAGTGCTTATAAAGTGCATTTGTGTAGGATTCAGCAGTCGTACCTCTATTGTCTGTCTGCATGGATGTTGTGAAGTTTGCCACTTCTTCTGTATTAAGAAGATGAAGTTGGCTTTGGAGAATTTTTTTACAGTGGTTTCCCTAATGGGGGTTGGGGGTGGGATGTGGATGTCTAGGGTGATTAGCTTGCGGTCGGATCTGACCAACGAGGAACTGACCTCTGGTGTGGATCATTGGTCGCTCATGTTGGTAATGACCAGGTCTAGGATATTGCTGCCCCTGGTGGGGGTGTGGATAAGTTGATCCAAGGCGTTGGAATTTATGAATTCCAGAAAACGTTGAGCAAAAGAGTTGGTACATGAGTAGTTTTCCCAGTTAATGGTGGGGTAGTTGAAATTGCCCATTATTAGGGTGTTGGGTTGTACCCTAATATTTTCCAGTGTATCAAGAAATGAGGAGTGGGAATCCTGGAGCATGGTGAGGGATTTGTAGCAAGTTACAATTTGGATTGCGGTCTTGCCCAGAGTTAGTTGCACTTGGATAATCTCAGATGCATTATACTGAGCAACTAGCCTGGAGGTGTGGATATCCTTAATGAATACAGACACCCCCCGCCTTTAGTGTTTTGGTGAAGGTTAGGTGGCCGAAAGGTGTGGTATGAATTATAGCCTGGTAATGCAGGGATGCTCTCTGGAGCCTTGAACCAGGTCTCTGTCATGCACAGACGTCGATGTTCTCCATTTTAAGGAGTGCCTCGAGTTAATGCATTTTGAGGTTTAGACTTCTAGCATTGAGTAGCATTACCCTCAGAGTTTTGGCTCTGTAAAGCATTCCTAGTTTTTAGTGATTTTTTTTAATGTCATTTTGTATATGCAGGTGGAACTTAAGATTATCATCCACTATCATTCCTAAGAATTTGCTGTGAGAAGTGACTTTAATGGTTGTATTATTAAGAGAGAGGATTTTAAACTATTTTTTCATGAGTGAGGGATATGGGAAAATAAGAAGTATTTTTTTTTTGGGGGGGGGGTTGATCATGTGTTGTGAGTTAGAAAGCCATGATTTCATGGCTGTTAAAGCTTCCTGAGTAATTTCTTTGAAGATGTGCCAGATTTTCTGATGTACATATGAATGTATATTCATCTGCATATTGTATTAAGGAGGCCTGTTGTGTGGATTTGGGGAGAGTATTGTTGAGAATGTTAAAGAGGAAGAGACCAAGGATAGAGCCTTGTGGTAAATAACTGATGACTGGCAGGTATGGAGAGAGGGAGGTATGTCATTTTACTGACTGATATCTACTGGACAAGTAGCTTTTGAAACAAAGAAGGGTGGGCAGAGACAGACCTAGTGAAGACATTCAAAGTAGAAGTTTGCTGTGATAAACTGTGTTGGGGGCTTTAGACAAGTCGATAAAAAAGGAGGGTAATAATTTGCTATTATCTCTAGATTTACTGACAATTATCTATAAAGGTTAGAAGTGCAGTGTTAATACTATGGGATGGATAAAAGTTGTGTTTTGTGGGGATATGAGTTCTTCCTGCAGGAGATTGTTTAGCAATTGCATTTGAATGCATTTTTCAGGTATTTTGTAGATGGGTAATAACATTGCTGTAGGTCTAAAATTACTAATGTCTCTTGAATTTCCTCCTTTGTGTAGAGGGATATTGTGTGATTTTTTTTCCAAAGAAAGGGGAATGTAGAATTCCTGGACTGACCTATTTATAATGAATGAGAAATTATAGGCAATGATGTTGGCTATTTTAAGCTACACACTTGGAAGGTCATCAGCTGAAGTAGATCATGGTTTGAGTTAATTTTATATAGGACATGGGGACAGGTTTGAAGGTGAAAGTGAATGTGGTGACATATAGCTGTTGGGCAGGGTTGGGATTAGATGCTAGGGAATCCTTTCATTAAGGACACTATACTATCTATGAAATAAGAGTTGAATTCAAAGGTGAGTTATTGGAAGAGGGGTTAGGGTTGAATATTTTGCTGGGATGTAAGATTTCTTTAATGATTTAGCAGAATTTTTTAGGGTTGTGATTACTATTGTTCTGAAAGTTTTTATAATAAGTATGTGATATTGCCAATCTTCATTTTATCCTTGACAGATGGGTTTATTTCCAATATTGGAATGGACCTGGCCTTTACTACAGCTCGCACCAGCCAAAAATTCTCGAGCTTCAGGTCTACCCAGAATCCCTCTCTCTCAATTACCTCAGCTCTCGTTTGCCACTTTCTGAAAAGGTTGCATTTAGCTACTGCTCTCAAGCTTTAGTGGGTTTAGGTAAAATTCTTTGTCCTTTTCTCAAAGTTTCTTCTTTAACTTTTCTTCTTACACTTGGTGTAATTCTTAAGTATCATCATTGATACTTTTTCCCCTTACACTTTTGTGTATTTCCCACTATGATTGTTGATAGTTCCCTCCTTCTGCTCTCTCGTAGCTTTTATCCCTTTCCTGTACACTCTTGTGTTCTTCTCTGGCTGTCATTGCTGATTGTCTTTTCCCAAAAGTATATATATATATATATATATATATATATATATATATATATATATATATATAAAATAATAAAAATAAATCTCTCTTTCCTCTGCCAGTTCTTTCTCTTCTGTATTGTGAGTGTTAGTGTAAGTTGCTATTTGTCTAGCTTCTTTTACTCTAGTTGTCATGGATGAGAAGGGTAAGGGCCACTCTGGATTCAAAAAGTGCCAAAAGTGTGGCCATAAAACACCCTTGTCGATTTCCACTCCCTATGCGTATATTGTCTGGGCTCCCACCATTTACAAGAAGACTGTGGCATTTGTCATGCCTTTAGCTACTGAGCCCTTGTGGAAAGATGAAATATGCTTATTTTAAAAGGTTTGCTTCCCTCAGCTTGTGGTGAAGTCTTATCTTATGTGGATAAAGCAAAAACAGACATCTCATCTCCTTTGTCCTCATCTTCAGTGGACAAAGGCAAGAAACAAAGTCTCTTGGTTCTGACCTCCCCATAGTTTCTGAAAGCAAAAAAAATTGAAACCCTTGGTTCTGAAAACTTCACATGAACTGCAGGCCTCTGCTGCTGACATACTGGTGCAGATATCCATTCTGGCACTGATAGTTATTTCAAGCCCTTTGACATTGAAGGGTTCGGTATAGGAAACTACTACTGCCTCACCTGCTATGACCAAAGACATATTGCGTAGAACTAATATTCACTGTCTGTTGATCCTTTTGCTGGGAAGCTCCTAGACATTTTTCTGAAGAGGCCTAAGTCCCCTTCTACTTTGTCGGTCTGCTCCACCAAAAGTCTTTCCGAACTTTATGTGGAGAGGCTAGTGAATAAAATTCTATGGGCTAGAGGACTTTCAGGCCCCCTTTTTGTTAAAACCCCCCTTGAGTCTTAGTACCAAAACTTCCTTTTCCCCACTAACTGCTCCTCCTCTAACCTCCTTGGAGGTTTTAGAGTCATTTGTTCTAGATATCCCAGTGCCAACTGTACTGGCTTCAGAGTTGTTTGCTTCTTCAAAACTGTTAGTTACCCTGAGCTCTTTGAGTGTTTCTGAAACAGAGACTTCACAGAGCCATGGGTGCCCCATCGGTTCTGCGGGGGCAGGTATTGATTGCAGGTTTTTCAGAGCCATCTTTGCTCCTCTGAGCTTCAACTTGAGTTAGTTCGGTTCCAGCTTCAGTCTTGAGGATCAGCTGTTTGGAGTGGGGAGTGACCTTGGTTCCGAGGCAGTCTATCTCGGTTCTGGGCTCCCTTCCCCCTTCAGGGGAGCCAGCCTTTGAGGCTATGCAGAGAGGCCTTTCTCTTGCAGAAACTCAGTTGGTACCCTTCATCTCGGAACAGGTACCCCCCTCTAGTTCAGTTATTCCTCCTGCCACTCCACTAGGACAGTGAGTGCTGAAGCCTCAGGTTTCACAGGCTTAAGTAGTGTCATCTTCTGATACCTCCTCAGAGTATCCCTATATGAGCTGATCCTAGTAAAGGGGTGTATTTTGTACCCCACTCCTTCAATACCTGTTTCTTAATATTCTCCATCATTTTGATGTCATATCCTCTATCCATAAATAAAGTAATTATAAAATCAACTTCTTCTATCATGTGTGTATATGAAATTATATAATTATTATTATATATTATATATAATATATATTATATATAATTGAAGCCAGCATGTAAAACTCTACTGCAAATCATAGCGGGACCGGAGTTCCTGTGGCCTAAAAGAACAAAAAACGAAGAAACACACATATATAATTGAAAAACATTACTAGATCAAATATAAAATTTAAACACGGAAATTGTAGAACTAAGTATGTGGTATATATTGCATTGTGTGGTGCATGCCCCGCTTTCAATATTGGAAAGACAGAGAGGCATTTTAACAGACTGATTTATGATCATATATACTGTATTAAAAAAGGTGATGAAAAGAATGCGTTAAGTAGACATGTTAATCAGTTTGGAAAAGAGCATAAATTTACATTTGGCATTATAGACGTTATCAAGTCGGACCCCAGGGGTGGTGATTGTAAAGGTTTTTTATCTCTTTGGGAAATGTGGTGGCAATTATACACAGATGCATCCACACCCCCTGGATTAAATGACAATATTTCCATAAAGCCTCTATTGAAGTATAAAATGAATTAAAATTCATGTTTATATACAAGTTATTATTGCATTAGCATGCATTCATTCATATATTTATTTATGTATACACAGTATATCAAAATAAAGTTTACATCTAAGTATATGTAGTTAATATGGTAATATACTCAACACTATTTTATATTATATTTTTTATTATATTTTGTATATAAGATATGAGAGTATTTATATTTATATTTTAATATTTTAATAAGATATTGTGAATGAATTAATATTTACACTTGGTAACTGTCTTCATGTGTTGTTGATATTTAAATAGAGTGTTCAAATGTTGTCAGAAGTGATTTACCTTTAAATTATTTGTTTTTTTGGCGCCAAAAACAGTGATTTAAATTGTTTGTAACTCAGTAACAGTTAGTTCTGAGGAAGCCTGATACTGACAGGTGAAAGCGCTAAACTGACTGTGTTTGGTTCGTTTAATAAACTCGTGTTTTTATCATACGATCGTTGTTTTTTGGATTTTTCTGCTGTATATCTGAAGAGTGCACCAGTCCCCAAGACTACATAGCAAGAAGTGTAAGCTTTTCATTTTCTTTTTGGTTATTCAGTCGTAGCGAACGCTTCATTGAGGTTTTAAGACATAACAGGCTATGGAATCTGATCGGGAATCCGGACAGACACCTTCACCTAAGGTTTTTTGCTCTTCAAAAGAGCAGATGCCCACTGAACCGGTAATCATTCGGCAGATACAGGCTGAATTATTGGGCCTTAAGAGTGAGGTCCAGAGGCTTACTTCACTGTTTTCTTCTTTGCGACTACCTTTTATGCCGGGTAAGGAAGGTGAAATAAGTCGAACAATTCAATACAACTCACAGCCTTCCATTGAGGCAGAGAATGGTAAAGCTACTAATTCACAAAACTTGCTATTCAGGAAAGGGTCGCAGGAAAAACATTACCATTACCTATCTATATCAAACAAAGCTCCTCATTAGCACTCTTCAAAAAAATCTTGATGATTGGATGGGAGATAGGAAATTCACCCCGGGGATCACTTCTGTGGCTGTGACAAGTGAAGCTTCTGTTGTTGCAACCCTCCAGTCAGGAGGATTGTGGGATAATCGTTTTGAAGGAGATAGTGATGCAGGGCACACCAGAGAATGAAGGAGATGTTTACTGGGGGAACATTATGGATAAAATTCAAAAAGAAGAATCAGAATCTATCCTGAAGGGTTAAAGTGAAATTGGAAAGAAATTGTATGTAGAAAAAGAGAGAGTACAAAGGGTGTAGCAAAAACGAAAAAGGTGGAAGACGATGTAATGTGGAAGTACATGGTGAGGACTGAAAATACAGAATAAAATTGACTGAATAGGTATGAAATTTGGGACAACTTAATGGTTCCTTTGAGTGTAAAAGCTCTATAGGTAAGAGCATTTATTCTTATAAACAGAGACATTTTGATTCATTATATTTTAATCTGTATATATAATGGAAAATTTGGGGGTGATATAAAAAGAAGAATAAATGTAATCCTTGGAACTTAGATGCAAGAGACAAAAAAGAAAATATATATGCAATTTTTTTGAAAGGACATTTAAAATGATTATGAAAAGGACTGCTGGACATTGCAAAGGTTTATGATAAAAGGGGTGTATGGCCTGGTGGATGGGACTGAAATATTATGATAAAGATAGATAGATACAAATATTCCAAGTATAATTAATGTTGAAGGAAATAAGGGGCAGTAAAATACTAGGTGCAACCCAAAACATGTTTTCTTTTGCAGAATAAAAGGTCATCTGATAAATAATTGTGATGCAAAAGATGTGTTATATTTGTAGGAAACTGGATCATGATGCAACTGTGAACTAAAATGTTATAAATGTAACAAAATTAAGGATTTGTGGATGGATTGTAAAATTGAAACTGATAAGAAAGTGAAGAAAAAATGAACAAAGAGAGGAAGTAAAAAGGTGCTATAAACAGAAGGAAAATTAGATGAAGACAAAGAAACAGATAAAAGGAGGAAATTGAGGGAGGTTCTGAAATAAGTGATAAGGAAGATATAAACTGGGAAGTAGTAAACGTTCTCTTGGTAAGATAGCTATGAAAGAAACAAAGAAAGGAAATGGCTAAGAAATAAAGTAAAGCTACATTTAAAAAGGGGAAGTATAATTTCTAGGAAATTAGTGAAAAGGGAATGTAATAATTTTAGAGTGCTTTCTGTACATGTGAACAGTATTAAGAATGTAGTGAGAAGGAGGGGGGTTTAGAATAGTGCAGTAAATGTGATGTAGAAGTAATCATGTTAAAAGATACAAGATTTTTAACAAGTAAAGAAAGATTACAAACACAATTTTTTTTGAGGGGGTTAGACATAATTTGACATATTTGACATAATTATAATAGTAAGAATGGGAATATTAACTATTGTGGACTTAAGAAGGAAAAAAAAAAAACAAGTAAATAGAATTATAGCATTATATGCTTATGTTACCTGTAAAGAAAGGGAGAGTTTATTTCAACAGATTCTAGACTATGTAGTGATAAATGTGAATATTATAGTGACAGGCTATTTTAATTGTGATTTAAAAGATAAGCAAAAAAGAAAGGAGATGATGTAAGGAAAATATTAGAAGTTATGAGATGTGGTAAATGAATTCTATGGGATAAAAATTCATGAAGTTACAGAAGGGGTATTTACAGAACACTGAAATAAATTACTTCCTACTATCAGAAGGCTTAACTATCATAGAAGGAGAGACAATTGTAACATTTTTTCTGATCATTTAGCAATATGGTTAGGGTTAAAGGAAAACAAGGATTATATAAAAATATGCAAAAGAATAAAAAGATTAAATGAGAAAATATAACATTAAGAATGAAAGAAAATGCATTTATGAAGAGAACATGAAACTATGAGAGTATTTTATAAAAAAATGGTGGATAACTTTTAAGGTAAAATATAAAAAATGTTTCTTACAGTGGCAGTATTATGTAAGAAAAGGTAGGTAAAGAAAATTATAGAACAGTATATAAAGATGTGTTTGAATATTTAGAAAAAAAATGACAGAGAATAGTTTGATAAAGAAAAATAATTATTTAGAAGAAATAAATACAAAAATAAGGAGCTACTATTTAAGTAAATAAGTAAAAAGTTAAGAAGTAAGTAAATGTACTTCTAGCAAGAAAAAAAAAAAGGAAAATTATCAGCATAGTTAAGTAGACTAGTGAAGGAAAATGACTGCATAATTAGAGAAATGAAAAATGTAAAAAGGAAAATAGAAAAATACAGGCACAAATTATGAATATTGTAGTAGAGTATGTACAAGAAATGTTTAAAGCAAAAGGAGAAGAAGAAAAAGGAATTGAAGATAACATGGGAAGTAAAACAATTTCAGAGCAAGAAAGCAATGCATTTTAAAAAAGATTTCTCTTTATATGAATTAGATAAAGTATTAGGACAAGTGAACATAGATTTGGCTAGAGAACCAGATGGACTAGGGTACAAAATGTATAAAAATTTAATGGAATGGCAGAAAGAATATATATTTTTAAATTTTTAATGAATGGCTAAGTGAATGTTTCATGTGTAAAGAATTATGTTCCAGAATACTTAAATGTATATGGAAGAATGAGGGTAAAAGACAAAAAAACCACATATACTGAATAACGCTGAATGTAAGACTTTTTATGAAAGTAGTACAGAAGAGAATTGAAACTAAAATGGAAGGTAGTATAATATATATATGTATATATATATATATATATATATATGGGTCTAGGACTATTGAACCAAAGTTCAATAGTCCGAATCCACAATCACCGAACTCACTTTAACAAAAGTGTTTTCACCGAAAAACCGCTTTCGTTAAAGTGTGTTTAAAAAAAAAAAAAAAACATTACTTTTACATTTTTGCAGGGGGCAAGCCCCCCTGCACCCCCACCCCCTCCCTACTTAAATATTCTCAAGGGAATTAGCCCTTATCCCCACTGTAGTGCGATCTCCACAACAAGAACACTTACACAAAAGTGCCTTTTGGTGAAAAGCACTTTTGCGCAAATATGCCCAGCCGAATCTGTTTCGGTTATGTTGCCTTTCGGTGATCCATATGGATCCCATATATATATATATATATATATATATATATATATATATATATATATATCATAAAGGGGAAGAGGTGTTGAGACTTAATGATTGTGTGAGATGCTGAATGACGAGTGGACCAGATATTGCAAGTTATCAGCAGTTTATTGTACACCAACATAATTCCATATGTATGCACATTCAAGACTTGCTTAGTACTGCCCCCATGTACTGCCTTAACTACAGTGGCTATCAAGTTACAAAACAACAGAACATAGTCAATGTTCTATATCCTCCCTCTTTAACTTTATTCCTTATTTCAAATATGTGAAAGTTTGCTTTAATATTTTCTTTAAACACATTCAAGAATTAAACATCATATTAACAGTTCAACATAGCCTGTCTGATTTCAGGTCCATTTCCTTGTATATATTTAGGATTGGGTTCCTGCCTGTGTTACATACAGATTTTGATTTGAATTAGAAACTGGAACTGTCTTTAGAGTTTTATTCGGTAGCAAAACATTACTTTGTATGCAGAACTGTTTGAATAAGGCTGTCAGTCTTCTTGGAGTTGATTGGTTGTTGATTCAATCAGGCAACTGGAAGCATTAGTACGCACAGTCTGTTGTGGCTTTGGCTCTGGGACAGGCAAAATGTGTCTGCGATTCCTTCTCACACAAACAAGTATACAAACAAATTGATTTGTACTGCACAAATTCATATGTAGAACATAATTGAGCCAACATATCCATAAATGCAAATGCTTACATAATAAAAATACTTATATATAGATAGATAGATAATTTGATACACAGGGGGTATGGTGATGGAGAGGTTAATCAATATTTATCGGAAGCCTGTGAACTCCGTACGACCACAGCCTCACCATATTTTGGACCTAGATGTTCCCAACAAGATATGAGGGAATATAGAAGCCATTCGGAAGTTAAAGTCACTACTTATTTTTCATCAGATTATTGGAAGGTGAAGGAGATTATTGGTAAATATTGGGGTGTTTTACATGTTGATGAAAAAATAAGAGAGATAGTGGGGGATGAACCCCGTTTCATCTATGGGAATAAGAATAATTTAAAGAAATTACTTTGTTATCCCAAATTTGATAAAAGAGCCAGGTGCAATGGACACACACTAGGCCCTGCAAGCGTTGTAACTTCTGTTCTTATATAGATGAAAGCATTAGTTTCTTGCATCCAGATACACACGCAGTTTTTAATACAACCACTGAGGCTAATTGCATGACACCCCATGTGGTATATTTGGCTACTTGTAGTTCATGCAACTCTTTCTATGTTGGGAAAACTAATCGTCCTTTGCGTGACAGAATGAGAGAGCATATATACCACATTAGGAAAGGTACACAAAGCAATGCCTTAGCAAAACATTTTACTTTGTTTGGAGAAGGACACACTTTCTTATTCAAGGTTCTAGAAGTTATTACACCGAATAAGAGGGGAGGTGATGTTGTGAACTACACTGAGAGTAGGGAATGTGAATGGATAATTTTATTGAGGGCTGATTCTGGGTCAGGTCTCAGTGAACGAGCCTCAATTAAACCCAGATTGAAGCAGCGCAGGAATGTGAAGTGAATCGAAATATTATTTTTATGTGCATTTTAATATGTTATTAATATATACGTATTTTTATTATGCAAGCATTTGCATTTATGGATATGTTGGCTCAATTATGTTCTACATATGAATTTGTGCAGTACAAATCAATTTGTTTGTATACTTGTTTGTGTGAGAATTTACTATCATTATTATCCTTATTTTTACTTTTTACATCAGTGCTGCTTTAAGATTTGATTAAACCTTTCATCAGATAGGTTGATTGATTAATTAATACTGCCTTTATATCCTGATTCTCAGTGTCTTGTCATAGATCTGATGAAGCTCTTGTAGTGAAAGCACTTTGTTGGAAATTATTTAAAACGTTGACTAGTGAATTGTGTACCATTATCTGTGATGACTTTATATGGGCTTCCATGGACAGAGAAGTGCCTCTTTAGTTTTGTAATTACTGTGCTAGCTGTTAAATTACAGAGTAAGTCAATTTCAAACCATCCGGAGAATTAATCAACTAGTACCAGGTAATGTTGACCATTCCATTCGAAAATATCTACTGCTTCTGTTGACCATGGTAAATCAGGGATATGGTGTAGGTGAAGAGATTCTTTTTGCTGATGTGGTTTGTTACTTTTGTAAACTGAGCATGAAAATGTCTCTCTCTAAATATCTGTAGACACTGAGGGCCAGAACACAATGACTCAAGCCCTACTTTTAGTTGATTCAGTTCCTGGGTGGCCTCTGTGCAGAATTTTTATATAGTCCTTTTGCAATGATTTAGTAACTACTACTACTGGGCCTTTCATATTGATAAACAAACACAGTTGGCCAGCAATTCGCAGTAGAACAAAATTCAACCAGCCAAAAACAGATGGTGGAAATTCAGACTTTAATTACAAAAATAACAAACCGGTTTCGGCATCAGCATGCCTTCTTCAGTGTAAGAGTAACAAACATATAAAGTATAATCAAATAAACAAATTTATACTCAAAGATAACCAATGAGCATTAGTAAATAACCTATGCTCATGAATAATACATAAATATTTTAATTAAATATAAAAAAAAACAAAATGCAATGGACCAAAGCAATAATCCTGACCTCTAATAAATTATAATAAACAGTTAATGTAATACATTTGCTGTTAACAAACTAATAGTGTGTAAGAACCTTGAAAATTAATGTTTGTTAAGTAAAATAAATTATATTAAACAGCAATATAGAAAATTGCAATATATATTAGGCTTATATTAAAGAGTATTAATTATACAATAAGGATATGTATAACAAACCCAATGTGTTAAACGGACAGTTGTCTATATTCATATATTAAATATGTGGGAAAACTAACTTCCATATTAGCAATTGTATATGGAAATTGTTATAAGATTGTGCTGGTTGGAATCCATAAAATTTTCGTGATGAATAATCGTAAATTCCAGGCAGAAACAATGAACCTCATGGCTAAATTGTTAAATTTGACACTGAATGGGTACCATTCACCATATAATTATAGTTATAAGTGGTCATTGAGTCCAGGCGGAAACAATAAACCCAGACCAATAATCCAATATTTCTCCTTGTGATTCAATATACCTTGCCAACCTTGTGTATTACTTCGATCACCAACAATTTTGTCTATAATCATAAACATGAATTGTGCTTGTTGATGTTTTAACACATGCCGATATAAAGCATTTGTTTCCTTTTTGTTTCTAATATCACTCCGATGTACATTTATGCATGTCCTAAGTGGCCTAGATGTCTGGCCCACATAAAATGCCCCACAATGACATGAGGCCAAGTAGACAACCCGATCACTACTACAGTTGCCAAATATTTTACAATCAAATACCTTACTGGTGTTGTGACTTGAAAAGTGCTTGGACTTAGTGATCTGTTTACAAGATCCACAATGGCCACACGGGAAGGTACCCAACAGTTCATGTCCCGTAATGGTAAGTTGTTTGTGAATTGCTCCCACACTACCTATATGTTTATAATGGGATAATAGGGAACCCAATGTTTTTCCTTTCCTGTATGAAAATTGACATTCTTCCCCCAAAACCACTCTGAGTTGTTCATTTGCCATTAATATATTCCAGTATTTATTTATAATATCTCTGATGACATAATAATTTCTTCCATATGTTGTTATAAATCTAATAGTAGATATCCTGGAATCTGCAGAAGTTATCTTGTAATCCAACATAGCCTTTCTATTCATTTCAGAGGTTCGTACCCATGCTTTATTGATGTCCTGTGTTTTGTACCCTCTATTGACAAATCTATGATATAAATCCTGACTAGCCGCCTCATAGTCTGATTTGGTTGAACTAAGACGCTTCATGCGCATGAACTGTGATACCTGTTCCTGTATGTTCTTGATGGTGTGGCATGGGTGCATGCTGGAAGCATGTAATAACGTATTATATTGTGGATATTTGCGGAAAACTTTAGTAGCCAGAGTATGGGCTGGGTTTCTCAAGATAGTGACTTCAAGAAAATTGATAGTCTGTGCATCAAACGTGATCAAAAATTCAATACCCCAGATATTGCCATTTAAATAATCTACAAATTCCTGCAAATATCTAGCATCCGCACGCCACACCATCCAACAATCATCTAAATACCGGCGCCAAATATCCATTTCAACCAAATAGATATTGTGAGATACATCATAAGTCATGCATTCTTCAAAAAATGCCATGGAAAGGTCGGCATAGATAGGAGCAAAGGAGGCCTCCATAGCCGTCCCCTGAAGCTGCCAATAACACTGGCCTTGGAAATAAAAGACATTTTTATTGAGTACATGTTCGGACATGCAAATCAATAGCGTGTTGAACCCCGGTGGATAAAGACTAGCCCTATCCAACCAATATTTGAGGGCTTGTAAACCAGCCCAGTGTGGTATGCTGGTATATAGGGCTTTAACATCCAATGAACACATTAACCACTCTGGCTCCAATTGTGTATCTTCAATAATTTTGAGGAACTGTGTGGTGTCCTGTAGCCTTGCTTGAATCAAACCCAGAAGGGGTTTAAGATGGTATGTCAGAAATGCTGACAACGATTCAGTCAAGGATCCAATACCCGAAACAATTGGTCTACCTGGAGGATTAGTTATTGATTTGTGAATTTTGGGTAATAGATATAAAATTTGCTTACTGGGATCCTTGACCGAAAGTTGTTTAGCACAGCTCTTGGTAATAATACCTTCTTCACATGCTAGATTCAAGAAATAATCAATTTCCTTCTTGAAGTTCGGAGTGGGGTCAATGGCCATGTTCATATAACATGCCGTGTTAGATAACTGGGTTAAACCCTCTTGAATATAATCACTCATATTTTGAACCACCACTGCCCCACCTTTATCTGCACATAATATGACTATAGCCTTGTTGCTACGTAACTCTTGTAGAGCTATGTTCTCTTGCTGTGAGAGATTATGTCCCAACATAGTATGTCCATAATTTTGAAAGTGTAAATCTCTGAAGACTGATTGCATAAAGATGGATAGATTCTTATTCATAGGAGGTTGAAAATCAGATTTGCCAAATCTGAATTGGTTGGATCTTTGAGAGGTATCATCTGCAAAAAACAATTTAAGATTCAAACTACGGCAAAAATTCAAAACATCTGTGACAATATGATATTCATTGGAGTAAAAGCCCGGAATAAAATTAAGCCCTTTATTCAAAAGATTCTGTTGATTACAGGACAAACATACATTGGATAGGTTTAAAACATTATGGTTTTGTTGCTGATACTGATTTATGTTAGAAAGTTCTGGATCAATCCCTCTAGCGAAGGCTCTAGTGGGTCTTTTCTTGTGCTTCCGTCCTCCCCTATGTTTGGAGCCATTTCTAAAGGGACAGTTCTGTTTGTTTTCTTTCTATGTGGTGATTTCCTATCCCCTGTGTGCTCATAATCTGTCAGAGAGGAATCCTCTCCTGAGGTACTATTGTTGAAACCATCTCTGTTTTTGAGAATGGATCTTGGTCTCTTCTTGGTGCGATTCGAGGCAGACCCCTGGCCAACCTCTGTAAATCTAACTGAGCAGTTAAGCTCAAAGGGACGTCCCCTTTGGTAATCAGAATAATCCCTGTGATATTTTTTAATTTTCCTTTCCTTAAAGGTTTTCTCATGGTTTGTCAAATCTTTGGATAATTTCCTCAAATGATCCTGAAAACTGGATGAAGATTCATATTTTTTACAATCAGAACATAAAGTTTTAACTTCTTGGATATTCTCATCCAGTATCCTCTCATAATATTGTAAAAGAACATTCACAAATGACATAGATCCTGTTTGTAAAGCTTCCTTCCAATCTTTATTCAACTTGTCATCTGGTCTACCTACTAAAGGTTGGAGCCGTATTCTTAAGCCCCTAGGGGCAATGTTTTTATTTGAATACGCTCTAAATAATTTTAAGTGCCATATGTTTGACCTCAAATTTTTAAGGCCTTTAGTAAGAGAAAGAAAAGATAGATCACAATCAGATGACATCTGTTGTTCTGTGTTAGTTGGATTACTGCTTGGTGAGGCATTGATCCCAAAGACCCCAAATGTATTACATTAACTGTTTATTATAATTTATTAGAGGTCAGGATTATTGCTTTGGTCCCTTGCATTTTGTTTTTTTGTATTTAATTAAAATATTTATGTATTATTCATGAGCATAGGTTATTTACTAATGCTCATTGGTTATCTTTGAGTATAAATTTGTTTATTTGATTATACTTTATATGTTTGTTACTCTTACACTGAAGAAGGCATGCTGATGCCGAAACCGGTTTGTTATTTTTGTAATTAAAGTCTGAATTTCCACCATCTGTTTTTGGCTGGTTGAATTTTGTTCTGCTGTGAATTGCTGGCCAACTGTGTTTGTTTGTGGTACTTTCCGGCCGTGCATCACCCACGCGCACAGCAATTGGTTTTGTCCTTGGTCTTGGGCTGTGCTGTGGGACCAGCAGTTGATCCGCCATTATCTGCACACAGAGGAATCCTCTCCTGATGGTGTTATGGACTACATAATTATCCAACACATTCCATGTTGGATTATCATTAGGGTTTTCATTTTTTTGGAGTAACAGACGTTTTTTGCCATATTTGCGTTGCTGATACCCTATGCATTTTGGGACCGAGGCTACGACGACTAAAGTGATGTTACTTTGTGGCAGGCCCTACAAGCTCGTGGATTACGCAACCTGGAAGATTGTGAGACAATTTTCAACATGTTTGAGTGTTTTTCATGTTGACTATATATATATATATACCATTGATTTGGGATTGTGCATAAAGGAATTACATCAACGTGAGGTTGCATTTATATATCAAAGTCTTCATGGTGTATTATCTAATCACTCAGGTACATTAGGTCATTTGATTTATACGCTGTGGTTCGTGACTAAAATATAACAAATATCAAGTTTATCGACTCATTTTGTCATCATTAATACTAGTCAATGTTCATTTTGGAACTGTATAACAGCATATACATTAAGAACTTGATATGGTGAACATGAATGACATTCTTTAGTGTTGAACAGCGTGGGACGGTTTTTCATTCATTATTTGGGACTAAAATATTTTTTGGACAATATTTTTCTTGTGTATAGTAATTTGGCATTTAAAATCTATGTATTTTTGAACATTGTTCCTCATATACTTGGCGTTAGCGGACTAAACCTGCATGTTTTTTCTTTGCTAATTGGGGAAATATATAGTGTTTTCGAACATTAGGATTTTGGATCCTAATGTGCTTCGCTAGATATTAGAACAAGACTCTCTAGCATACCATGTGCATGCAGGGAATATATTTATGTAGGGACTTTCTTTGAGGGACATATTATTTACACAAGTGTGTTTTATTATTGTACGTTTCTATCATCAAGCAATGGTCCAATATAGGATGTTCATTCCGAAACCTTTATATAGGTGTGGTTCAGTTTAGGGAAAAAATTAGCCAACTTTGTCATGATTTTTGTTCAACTTAAGGTGCAACAATTTTGATACAAACATTGTCATTTTTGTATATACCTATTTATGATAATATAATTCTCTTAGAGGCCCAACAGGTTCACCATATAGGGACTACCATTTTTAGGTGGTTGGATGATATATGTGAAATTAGTCAGTGATTTCATCACATTTCTGTAGAGCTAAGGTGGCTGTTTTGTTGATTACACTATACATAATGTTATGATTTATGGGACTTTATTGGTTTTTAACATAGTACAGTCCTAGAACATCTTAAAGTTTGTTAACATATATGTATGGATTGCATGTGTTATATACCTAGGTTGTCATACTATATTTTTTCTGTTCCCACATGACATTTTGATCTTTGACTCAGCAGTTTTTATACAGTACTATAATTGCTAGTATCATTTATTGAATACCATTGGCGGATTTTCTCCTTCTCTTTATACTATTATTGCTAGTATTACATTGTTATATTATTGTTTCTCCATTTATGGGGATTCAATTTTATACTATATTTTGTGATAATAGGACCCACTGATTATTGTTAACCCTTGCTATTTATATTATATGTCAGCATCACCATTCAAGTTTGGTACATTTTTTGAAAAAAATGTTTTAAATATCTGACAATTTTGGGTCTATTAACAATATTAATGTGTTGGATAAATATTTGGTAGTTCTACCTTACCAGTTTTTCAGCCTTTCCTGGTTAATACTTTATATTGTTGAATCATTTCCTTTTCATGTGAATATTGGACACTCTTTGAGTGCTGCACAGTTTCTTGGGTCTCCTCTTGGACCGATTTGGGGTACCCCAGACCAACTTAGGCTCCAAACATATTATTGATTTAGGTTTCTCTTGGTTTGTCAACTAATACCACCCCATTTAACATATTTTTTGAGTACTATAGCAGATTTGGACATACATTCACAGCATGGACCTTGAGAGCATATTATCAGGATTATGTGCTGATCGGGAGGACATTGGGGTCTTTGGGATCAATGCCTCACCAAGCAGTAATCCAACTAACACAGAACAACAGATGTCATCTGATTGTGATCTATCTTTTCTTTCTCTTACTAAAGGCCTTAAAAATTTGAGGTCAAACATATGGCACTTAAAATTATTTAGAGCGTATTCAAATAAAAACATTGCCCCTAGGGGCTTAAGAATACGGCTCCAACCTTTAGTAGGTAGACCAGATGACAAGTTGAATAAAGATTGGAAGGAAGCTTTACAGACAGGATCTATGTCATTTGTGAATGTTCTTTTATAATATTATGAGAGGATACTGGATGAGAATATCCAAGAAGTTAAAACTTTATGTTCTGATTGTAAAAAATATGCATCTTCGTCCAGTTTTCAGGATCATTTGAGGAAATTATCCAAAGATTTGACAAACCATGAGAAAACCATTAAGGAAAGGAAAATTAAAAAATATCACAGGGATTATTCTGATTACCAAAGGGGACGTCCCTTTGAGCTTAACCGCTCTATTAGATTTGCAGAGGTTGGCCAGGGGTCTGCCCCGAATCGCACCAAGAAGAGACCAAGATCCATTCTCAAAAACAGAGATGGTTTCAACAATAGTACCTCAGGAGAGGATTCCTCTCTGACAGATTATGAGCACACGGGGGATAGGGAATCACCACATAGAAAGAAAACAAACAGAACTGTCCCTTTAGAAATGGCTCCAAACATAGGGGGGGACAGAAGCACAAGAAAAGACCCACTAGAGCATTCGCTAGAGGGATTGATCCAGAACTTTCTAACATAAATCAATATCAGCAACAAAACCACAATGTTTTAAACCTATCCAATGTATGTTTGTCCTGTAATCAACAGAATCTTTTGAATAAAGGGCTTAATTTTATTCCGGGCTTTTATTCCAATGAATATCATATTGTCACAGATGTTTTGAATTTTTGCCGTAGTTTGAATCTTAAATTGTTTTTTGCAGATGATACCTCTCAAACATCCAACCAATTCAGATTTGGCAAATCTTATTTTCAACCTCCTATGAATAAGAATGTATCCATCTTTATGCAATCAGTCTTCAGAGATTCACACTTTCAAAATTATGGACATACTATGTTGGGACATAATCTCTCACAGCAAGAGAACATAGCTCTACAAGAGTTACGTAACAACAAGGATATAGTCATATTATGTGCAGATAAAGGTGGGGCAGTGGTGGTTCAACATATGAGTGATTATATTCAAGAGGGTTTAACCCAGTTATCTAACACGGCATGTTATCTGAACATGGCCATTGACCCCACCCTGAACTTCAAGAAGGAAATTGATTCTTTCTTGAATCTAGCATGTGAAGAAGGTATTATTACCAAGAGCTGTGCTAAACAACTTTCGGTCAAGGATCCCCATAAGCAAATTTATATCTATTACCCAAAATTCACAAATCAATAACTAATCCTCCGGGTAGACCAATTGTTTTGCGTATTGGATCCTTGACTGAACCGTTGTCAGCATTCCTGACATACCATCTTAAAACCCTTCTGGGTTTGATTCGAGCAAGGCTACAGGACACCACACAGTTCTTCAAAATTATTGAAGATACACAATTGGAGCCAGAGTGGTTAATGTGTTCATTGGATGTTAAAGCCCTATATACCAGCATACCACACTGGGCTGGTTTACAAGCCCTCAAATATTGGTTGGATAGGGCTAGTCTTTATCCACCGGGGTTCAACACACTATTGATTTTCATGTCCGAACATGTACTCAATAAAAATGTCTTTTATTTCCAAGGCCAGTGTTATTGGCAGCTTCAGGGGACGGCTATGGGGGCCTCCTTTGCTCCTATCTATGCCGACCTTTTCATGGCATTTTTTGAAGAATGCATGATTTATGATGTATCTCACAATATCTATTTGGTTGAAATGGATATTTGGCGCTGGTATTTAGATGATTGTTGGATGGTGTGGCGTGCGGATGCTGGATATTTGCAGGAATTTGTAGATTATTTAAATGGCAATATCTGGGGTATTGAATTTTCGATCACGTTTGATGCACAAACTATCAATTTTCTTGATGTCACTATCTTGAGTAACCCAGACCATACTCTGGCTACTAAAGTTTTCCGCAAATATCCACAATATAATACGTTATTACATGCTTCCAGCATGCACCCACGCCACACCATCAGGAACATGCTGGTATCACAGTTCATGCACATCAACCAAATCAGACGATGAGGTAGCTAGTCAGGATTTATATCATAGATTTGTCAATAGAGGGTACAAAACACAGGACATCAATAAAGCATGGGTATGAACCTCTGAAATGAATAGAAAGACTATGTTGGATTACAAGATAACTTCTGCAGATTCCAGGATATCTACTATTAGATTTATAACAACATATGGAAGAAATTATTATGTCATCAGAGATATTATAAATAAACACTGGAATACATTAATGGCAAATGAACAACTCAGAGTGGTTTTGGGGGAAGAATGTCAATTTTCATACAGGAAAGGAAAAACATTGGTTTCCCTATTATCCCATTATAAACATATAGGTAGTGGGGGAGCAATTCACAAACAACTTACCATTACGGGACATGAACTGTTGGGTACCTTCCCGTGTGGCCATTGTGGATCTTGTAAACAGATCACTAAGTCCAAGCACTTTTCAAGTCACAACACCAGTAAGGTATTTGTAAAATCTTTGGCAACTGTAGTAGTGATTGGGTTGTCTACTTGGCCTCATGTCACTGTAGGGCATTTTATGTGGGCCAGACATCTAGGCCACTTAGGGCACGCATAAATGAACATTGGAGTGATATTAGAAACAAAAAGGAAACAAATGCTTTATACCGGCATGTGTTAAAACATCAACAAGCACAATTCATGTTTATGATTATAGACAAAATTGTTGGTGATTGTAGTAATACACAAGGTTGGCATGGTATATTGAATCACAAGGAGAAATATTGGATTATTGGTCTGGGTTTATTGTTTCCGCCTGGACTCAATGACCACTTATAACTATAATTATATGGTGAATGGTACCCATTCAGTGTCAAATTTAACAATTTAGCCATGAGGTTCATTGTTTCTGCCTGGAATTTACGACTATTCATCACGAAAATGTTATGGATTCCAACTAGCACAATCTTATAACAATTTCCATATACAATTGCTAATATGGAAGTTAGTTTTCCCACATATTTAATATATGAATATAGACAACTGTCCTTTTAACACATTGGGTTTGTTATACATATCCTTATTGTATAATTAATACTCTTTAATATAAGCCTAATATATATTGCAATTTTCTATATTGCTGTTTAATATAATTTATTTTACTTAACAAACATTAATTTTCAAGGTTCTTACACACTATTAGTTTGTTAACAGCAAATGTATTACATTAACTGTTTATTATAATTTATTAGAGGTCAGGATTATTGCTTTGGTCCCTTGCATTTTGTTTTTTTATATTTAATTAAAATATTTATGTATTATTCATGAGCATAGCTTATTTACTAATGCTCATTGGTTATCTTTGAGTATAAATTTGTTTATTTGATTATACTTTATATGTTTGTTACTCTTACACTGAAGAAGGCATGCTGATGCCGAAACCGGTTTGTTATTTTTGTAATTAAAGTCTGAATTTCCACCATCTGTTTTTGGCTGGTTGAATTTTGTTCTACTGCGAATTGCTGGCCAACTGTGTTTGTTTGTGGTACTTTCCGGCCGTGCATCACCCACGCACAGCAATTGGTTTTGTCCTTTCATATTGATGCCATCTTCTACCATGAGGTCATCCCTGAATGGGAAATACTGCTGAATTTCAAGTGGCAGACGTATTTGATGTGTTGGCCAGCCTTGATTGATAATATTATTCAGTTTTTGAAGAACTGGATTTTTAGTGGTGCAGTTTCTTAACTCATTAAGCCATGATGATGAAATGTGCTTGACTTCCATGGCTTCAAAATCAGCTGTTTGATTTTCATTTTGTTCTGTCATCTTTCTGGGTGCAAGTGACAAGACATCAGCAAGATACATTTGTTTCCCTTTTGTGAAGACAATGGTAAAGCTGTATTTTTGCAGCTTGAGCATTATGCATTGCAATCTTGTTGGGGCTGTATGTATCGGCTTGTTCAAAATCTTTACTAGTGGCTGGTGATCTGTTTCAATCTAGATTGACCTTCCGTATATGTAGTCATTAAATTTGGAGCATGCAAACACAGCAGCAAGAAGTTCTTTTTCTATTGATGCATAGTGCATTTTTGTTTGTCAGGGTGCGGGATGCATATGCAACTGAAATGCCCTCCCGAAGACATGCTGCATCAAGTCCATACTGGGAGCTGTCACAGGTAAGTGCCACAGGCTTATGGACATCATAGTATCTTAGTGTGGGTGGACTGGCAATTCTTTTTTTTAAAGTATCAAATGCCTCTTGGTGCCATTCAAACCAAGACCATTTTGTATCCTTACATGTCAGCTCATGCAATGGTACAGAAAGATCACTAAGGTTTGGGATGAATTTTCCAAAATAGTTAATCATACCAAAGAAACACTTTAAAGATGTAATATTCTCTGAGACTGGCATTTCATTGATTTCTGTTATCTTTCACAGATCTGGCTGTAGCCCTGAACTTGTGAACAGGCGACCAAGGTAGGTGACTTCTTTCGGTTTGAATTTACATTTTAAAGGATTTAGCTTGAGAGCAACCTCACATGAATGGTCTATAATGGCACAAGGATATCCAGCAAATATCGGTTCCATGGCATATTGGAATACCTCACTGGCAGAACCGATCCCAAAAGGCATCCTCAAAAACCTGAATCTCCCAAATGGTCTGCTGAATGTTGTTAAAGAAGATCTGTAATCCAGCAAGATTTGCCAAAAGGCAAATGGCATCTAAAACTGAGAAAACAGTTGAGTTTGGCATTAGTGCTACTACCCCCTCTACTGTGTGCATTGGGTGATGAGGACATTTAAGGGCTTTACTTAAGTCTCTAGGATCAATGCATATCCGAATGTCATGCAGCCATAGATGATACCCGTTTAGTAGGCTCTGCCACAGGAATAAGAATGCCTAAATTTACCATCCTGTCTAATTCTGTCTTTACTTTACTTTGCATTGCTACTGGGATCTTATGTGCAAGTCTAACAGCTGGGTTTACTTTGTGGTTCAGCTTCATGGAATATGTAACTGGAAGCTTACCAGTTTCTTCTTTGAAGATGTTGGCGTATTCTTTAATATCGGTCAGATGCTCCTTAATGTAGCAAAACCTAACCTTTCCACCAGTCAGATGTGATACCCATATGCTATAGCAAAACTATGAAATGATCTCCCTCCTTCAATTAGGTCTACTGGCAACCCTGAATGCTTTAACACATCGCTGAAACAATACCTGTTCGCCCACTGGCTATGTACATGTACCAGCACTGACTATAAAATAATCCAATATTCCTAGCCTTCCTACTTTTCCACCCCATCTCACTTACGGCTCAGACACCTCATATGTACATTCAGTGCTTCCAACTTACTAAGTCCAACATTTGCCACCCAGCCATGCATAATCTACTATATCAGTTACCTACAATATCTTCTTGTCATTCATGATGCCTATATAGCAGTAGCTGTAAGGCTGTACCTTACTTTCAGAATCATTAATCTGCTGCTCTCCATCTTTCTCTCTCTACTGCCAAACTGCATTGTTCACACATTCACTGTTATCCCATGTCATCAATTGTATTCTTGTTTGGCTTGCATACTTAATATCTAACATCTGTATAACTATAACTAGTATTATCTATTTTATTGTATCACCTATTTTGTGATGATGTGTTCTGTACCATCACTGCTTGATTTCTGTATTTTGATTCTGTAGCTTTATCATGTTTTGTTTTTTGGAGCTTTTCTCCCTGGGCCTCTACTGAAAATGGGATCTCCCTGGCCCAGTAGACTTCCCAGTAAACAAATGCAAATAAATAAATAAATAAAATAAATAAATTAATTAAAGATATGTTGTGAAAAACTGACATTATCATTTGTATATGGCAAACTTCTTTATTGAGCGAAATCAACCCCTTTTCCTAGGGTGTCTTCTAGGCCTAGTAATGACTGTACATATCTTCTGACTACATAGAATTGTAAATTGTAGGTATTACCTGCAGAATGGCAAGAACGAACTACAGTGCCATCTGTCTGAATTTCTTCACCACCGTAAGCAACTAGTTTTGTGCTCCTTGATGAGTCAAGGTTCTGTCCAGCTTTTAACTTTGTATAAGTTTTTACTGACATGAGATTACATTTGGATCCAGTGTCTACTTTAAGCTCTGCTGGTTTCCCATTACTTTGTACAGTGCAAAATATTTTACTCTTTGCTGACAAGTGGGAATTCACTGTGTCAACTGGTTCACCAACCACAGAAATACCATCAACATAAAATGTTTCATCACTGTCCTCAGGGTCTGCCACAGTCTCAGTTTGATCCACTATCTTGTTTTGATAAAATTTATTATGAGTCTGTGGTTATTTGCAGAACTTTTTGAATGATTCCAATTTTTGCATTTGTGACACTGCTGACTATAGGCTAAGCACCTTCCTCGTATAGGTTTTTGACTGCATACACAATTGCGATAATTAACAATGGGAGGTGGTGTAGCATAGCTCCTCATTTTACACTTATGAGGCCGTATTGTCTTCGATTTTTGTTATACACTATCGACAGTTGCATCAGCAGCTACAGTAAGCATATTAGCCTGTTTTTCCTGTGATTTCATGTATCTAGCAAATTTTAATAGCTTTGCTCAATGTTAATTCACTATCATGTAGTAGAATTTTCCTCACTGTATCATTATTAATGCTACATACGAGGAAGTCCTTTATTAAGTCATTTGTAGATCCCAAATCTGCATATCTTTGCTTTATTTCGTAAGTCAGTAACATATGCTTCAATAGTTTCATCAGGCTTTTGATTTCTTGTTTGAATTTATGTCTTTCCATCGTTATATTCATCTGGGGGTTACAGAGTTCTCAGAATTTATGCTTTAAGCATTCTGGATTTTTATGTGTTTCAATTTGAGCAATAACATGGTGGTTTTCTCCCTCTCCTGCATAAATAGCAGGTGCATATATTAAAGAACATTCTCGCTTGATATCCTCCAAGCCTGCCAAATTGAAAAGTAGAAATGCTCATGTGCGTGTTTCTTTGAATGTGCAGCCACTATGAAAATATCATATTCTTGTGCAAACACACACCAGTTCTCCATGACATTGCCATCAAACACCAGTGGTTCTGGTCTATGAAATCCTTCTGCCATGCAATCAATGTATATGCATTTATCTTTTGCACTTCAGTCACTTGTTGCAGTTTGAGGAGACTTAGTTGCCGATGACTTCTGACACACTGTTGAATAATGAGTGGACCAGAGATTGCAAGTTATCAGCAGTTTATTGTACACCAACATAAATCCATCTGCATGCACATCTAAGACTTGCTTAGTATCAGCCCCCCAAGGACTGCCTTAACTACAGTGACTGTCAAGGTACAAAACAACGGAATATAGTCACTGTTCTACAAGAGAGATTGTGGATGATATAAATAGAGGAGAAGAAGCTAAACTTATAATAGGGGATCTCAATAAGGTGTTTGATGCAATAAGACATGACATTTTATGGGTAATAATGAAAGAATACAATTAAGCGAGAAGATTAAGAACTGATGTATGTCCACTTATAGTAATGATAGATTAAGAGTTTTAGTAAATGGTTGGTTAAGTAAAGAAATACATACAAGGAGGGATATAAGATAGGAGTGTCAAATGAGTTGTATACTTTTTTTCTTTAGTTATAAATGACATAGTATGTGAGATGAATTTTAAAATGAAGGATGTTGGATATGTAATATGTGAAGAGTTAAAATTTGCAGTTTTATTCTTGTACACATTATAGTGGTTGCAAAAAACAAGATGAATAAAAGAAGCAATAATTTGTTTAAATGATTGTTTAGAAGTAATAGGTATGACTTTAAACAAAGAGAAAAGTAAGGGACTGGGTGATGTGGTTAAGATAGGGGGAATATATTTTACAATGAATGAAGTTTCTGTATTGGGTTTAACATTTCAGAATAACAATACAAGTAGAATTCAGTGAGGAAAATAATGGAGGAATTAAAAGAATTTTTTTCTGGAAACACATAGGTTATCATTTAGAAAAAGGTGTATTTGATAAATTCAATATTAATGAGAAAATGGCATATCTAGTAAGTGTATTTATGTTGCCAACAATTTTTGAAAAAGAATTACTACAGATTTCAATTTTCATTCATATGGGGTTTTAGACTGAATCCAGTATAAAGAAGAGTTTCCTATTTGAATAAAGAGGAAGGTTTAGCATTAATAAACCTAGTGGCATATGCTGCTTCTCTAAACATAAAGTGTTAAAGTTGATAAATGAGAAAAATGAGAGATTAGTTGATAAAATGTTTAAATGTAAGTATGACAAATTCTGGGAGATGATGAAAAGGAGCAAAAGAGAAAAAGAATATATGATTTCTTTATTGCATTTATTTATTATTTATTGACATTTGTTGACCGGGAAAGTCCGACGAGGTCAGAAACCCATTTTCAGCGGAGGCCCGGTGAGAAAAGCTCAACAGAAAGTGCAGACATTTTAACAATGTACAATTGTGTGTACACATTGCATTTTATTACAGAAAAATACAGTTTAACTTTAATAAATAATTACATACAATTACAGACACAACACAGCTTAATACGTAAATAAAATAACAGTTTACGGCCAGGTCTATCCAAGATACGAGGTAGATTTATATTTATAAGAAGGTGAATTAAGTCAATATAGATATAATATGTAGTTAGTTTTGCAAGATTTAGGGAGTAAAAGCTTTTAAGTGTAGGATTACAGAGACAGAGGGAGGGTGATGGTTAAGGATAGTAGTGTTGAGCGACAAATGATATGAAGGTAGGTATATGAGTACGAGTAGACACAGTTTGAGATGTAGTACTTGGAAGAGAGGAGAAATAAGATATTGGGTACTGAGTTAGGGTAAGAGAGTGGGAGATACTAGGTGGTGGTGGGTTAGGGGGAGAGAATGGGAGATGCGGGGAGATGAGGAGGTGGCTGGAAGGAGGTAAAATAGGTAGTATGAGCTATATTATTAAGAGATAAGAGTAGAGAATGTTAGTGTTTGGAAGGGGAGCAAGGGCAGGTGTGAGTATTAAGAAGGTGATTTTTTAGAGTAAGTTTGAAGGTCTTAAAGGAGTCTAAGATAGTCATATTTGAGGGCATGGTATTCTATAGTTTTGCAATGGTAAAAGAGTAGAGGCTTTGACCAGCTCTTTTGTTAGGTTTATGTACTTCTAAAAGCTATTTATTAGTGGAGCAGAGATTTCTGGATGGGGTGTATAGCTGTAAGATGTGTTTTAATTTTGGGCAGATAAATGAAAAGATGAAATATTATCAAAAATACTAATGTGGAAAATAAAAATTAAATAGAAAGGGAGAGAAAAGTATGGTATAAAAATATAATGATACAATATTATTATGCCAACCCATGGGAAAATCCAACAGAAGAAAAAAAATGAAAGTTCTAAAAATAAGAAATAAACGTGGAGACTGGTAATAAATAAATTACCTGTAAAAGAAAATGTCATATAGAAAGAAAAGTAAAAGAGTAGGTTTGCATTGTGGGGAAGAAGAAACTAAAGAACACTTTTTTTTTAAATGTAAAAGAGTGGTGAAATTATGCAGATATCTTCTTTGAAGATATAAAAGAAGTGGATAAGTTAAATATGGACATGATTTAATATGTTTTTAACAAGTATAGAAATAAAGAATATATTAAAGGAGAAATAAAAAATATTTTGTACTGTATGGGTTATATAGAATGAAAAGATACCTGAACGTATATTTAATGGAATATGGATTTTTGGCAACAATATTGAGTGAAATCAGATGGTTCTGGAAAAAGGAGTCTAATAAGGATGAAAACTTGGTAAGGTAATTATGATTGTATAATAGTAAAGGAACTAATGGAAAATTTGTATATTTGTAAATATGTATTTTTATATTTTTGTATGTAAAATTTTGTAAATATTTTTTTTAGTATAAAGGACCCCTACTCTCTTTGATAGGTACCGTGCGATCTTTTACACATACATGTGCTACCATTAACTCAAGCACCTTAGTTTAACTTTTCATCTGAAGAAAAACATACTCGAGTGCAGCATTTTGCAGTGTCAGCAATCAATTTACCTGGTGTGGGAGTAGAGTGTGCTACCTGTTGCACCACTGACACTGAGATACAGATATATATATATATATATATATATATATATATATATATATATATATATATATACAGAGAGAGAGATCAGCACACACACACACACACACACACACACACACACACACACATATATATATATATATATATATATGTGTGTGTGTGTGTGTGTGTGTGTGTGAGAGAGAGAGAGAGATGCTTGACTGTATGTCATTGGATATAAAGGCAGAATATACAGGTGCAAATATCTAACACAACTGATGTAAACATACTTCATCTAACACATCATGACAAAAAACACAAAACGACAGAAAAACATGTTTTTTGCAATGTAGATTACCCTGTCACCCCCCCCCCCCCATGTATAACAATTCCATTGTCACACTGCAGTGGAAGAAAGGAACAAACACTGGAAGTGCACCACAAAAGTGTGTAATCCAACAGACTGTGATAAAGCAAAACTACAGTATGTATTATAAATCTATAAGAAAACTTAAAAAAGTTACTGAAAAAAATTATAAACATGGATTATTAGTTATACCTTGTAAAATATGCTGGAGACTAACATTAGATCAGCTATGATTAGATCATTGTGTGGCTGTTTGCATGGATGAGGATCTCTTCAAAGACTGAACTACCAGATGAGTAAATGCAGAAAGCATGATCTTTTTAAATAGAATCTAAAAAGATTGAATGACTAAAAAATTTTAAAAATCAATATTTTTGCTAGTTATATTTACCAACCCTAAGTTCACACAACAGCAGGATAAGGGAAAATTCCTAAAATCAGATGTTTTGTGATCTTACACATATTGGCTTTATACGAAATTTTCTTTGAAATATTATTCATTGATGTGTGTGTTTTCATGTTTTCATTGATGTTTTTCAGTGATTTCTGATTTAGTCTAAATGGTACTAGACCAAATGATACTTGTGTGTGTGTATGTGGATATCTATATCTATATATATCTATATCTATATCTATCTATATATATATATATATATATATATATATATATATATATATATATGTATATGTATATAGGGTCTATATCACGACTTCGAATGCACAAGAATCCGAATGTCATAATATAGAACCGGGAAGTTTGAAATGTGAAAATAGCAAAGCTGCGGAACACCGATTTTTTTTCCAGGGAAAATAATTGGTGGGCTGTTTTCGCGGCTTTGCTATTTCCTCCACTGTGGTGCCATCTCGGAGTTGGTATATTTAAGTAGGGGGATGTGGGGGCACAGCCCCCCCACATTAGTATAAGTTTAAAGTGTTCGTTTTTTTTTTTGTTTTTGTCCTGGAACAGCTATTTTTTTCCCTGGGAAAAAAATTGCTGTTCTGTGTGCTCGTACTTCTTGCATTTTGGACTTCCCGGTTCGATATTACGTCATTCGAACACTTGTGCATTCGACAACATGATATAGGCCCTATATATATATATATATATATATATATATATATATATATATATATATACACATACCATTTTCCACATTTTTTTTCGTATAAAGTGCAGGTCTTACATATTAAGATTTAAGTATGTTTTTAAGGGGTATGTTCTGATTGTTCTTTAACTAGATCAATAATATTAATAATGTTCCACTTCATTTATCTGTAAAAGTCAAGCAATAAAAATGTTCTGAAGTCTCCTAGCAGTAGCTAGAAACGTTATTACAAAAACTGGAAAATTAATTCAGTTCCTACATTCAAATATTTTTTTTTTTTTAATTTAACAGCAATACTATGTAAAACTGAAAAAGAAGTGATCAGAATAAAATCTATAAATCATACTAACAGTTTTAGTATTTGGGATAGTCTTGATATGTTGCTATTGAAATACCAAGACACTTAATGTGTTAATTATATAAGATCACCTTGATGATTCAATGTATTCCTAACATTGTATAACAGTATGTGATGTTGAGTATCTTCCTTTTTCTGTATATTTTGTAAATATGTTAAATTCATAAAAATGTTCTTAAGAAGAAAGAAAATAGCACAGGTATGTGTAAGGATGCTTACAATAACTGTGTGTTTTGGAGTGATTCTGTTAACTGGTTATGTCCCTGGCGTGTGGACAATGGCAATTTTGATGTCTGTGCATAACAGTGATCCCTCTAGTGACCTTGGGAATTACAGGCCAATTACATTTAATAGTGATGTTTACAAGGTAGTGAAATGTATTATAACCAAGTTAATAAACAATATGACCTTATTGACCTGGATGCACACCACTTCCACTTTGTCAAATGCAGTTCATGCCCACTCCCTTGGCTGAGTTCTTTGAAAGGATTACTCAGGCAATGGATAAGGAGCATACAGTCCACACTGCTTATATTGACCTTGTCAGAGCCTTTGACACTATCCCCAGCCTGGGATTATTGACAGACTTTCACAACTCAACATTAACCCATACATAGTTTGTTGGATAGGCAACTGGCTGTCTGACAGATGTCATACCATTAAGGTTGGGCGAATTTGCTCTGTGTAGAAAAATGACACCAGTAGTATCCCACAAGGTTCTGTCCTGGGCCCCCTGCTGTTTGGAATGCTGAAAACTGCAAACTGGGGGCAGTTATTAAATCCCATTCTGATATTCAAAGTTGTCTAGAAGGGCTCACACAAACAAATGCTTGGTCTATTACTCATAGGCTTACCATCAACACCAAGAAATGCAGCATAGTTTCCATTGACAAATACAGCATTGCAATGGCTTATCACATAGAAAACATTTCCTTTTATCTAATTTAATCCTGAACAGCATGAGTCTAATTACATTTAACTCAACTGTAAGGGATTTTGGCCCATATGTAGATAACAGACTCTCCTTTGATCACCATGTCTCTGTGGTGTTTAGAGTATTCTTCATGGTATCTTCTTAAGGTTCAATGAAGAAAGAGGTACTTGACTTTAAGGATTCTCTGCAGGATGCACTGCTGGAGATGCTGGGTGGGCAGATTGGTGTGATGAGGGAGATGATTTTTCTGAGTTATGATACAGAAGCAGAATTGCCTAGACATGGTAAGGCCTTGCTGTGTCTAATTATGGTGATTGCCAAAAGAAAAATTACTAGAAAATGGAAATCAAAATCTAAACCAACTGCATTACAAGTAGTGAATATAGTAACAGATAAAACAACTGGAATTGAGATCTTTAGAAAACTGTAGGCACAAACTACATAGGGAACAATAGATACAGGCGAGGAATGAGGTTTACAAGAAGGAAGGGCTTAAATGAGCTGTGTAATGTTTGAAAATTATTGGATAGATTATAAGTGATGTATAATGTTTGCAACTGGGAGTGTGTGTGGTTTGTGATGTGAAGTGCTTGCAAGTAGTATTGTGTCAGTGTGGTTTGTTTTCAGTGTTTTCAGTTATATAAATGTATGATTGCTTATGTCATAAGTGATGGTTTAATAAAGATGTTTCTTGTTCAAAAAAGGGGGCAGGAATTGAATAATTTATGTAATGCTGCTTAGGTTATATGATATATAGCAGTATATATGAAATATGTTTGTTAATGTTAATTTGTTAATATGGTTTGGTTACTTTTGTATAAATATAAATTTGTCTATGTCACAAGTGATAATTCAATAAAGGTGTTTAAAAAAAGAAGTTGTAGTCCCACCTTAGCCTTCCATTATTAGGCCCATATATTGAATGTAATGCACTCTTTGGCATGTACATTACTAAGCCTGTAAACCAGCTTAAGAGACCTCATAATTTCTTCACCTGAAAGAGCTCAGGTCTTAGTACCCTTAGCTTTAATAGACTAAAAGCCTTGTCTCTCTACTCAGCATAAAGATACCTAACCCTTTGCACCCCCCAATTTCTGGAATAGGTTGTCCTTACCCAGTGGCGGCTGGTGACTTCAAATCAAAGGGGGGCTGCAGGAGACAGCTGAATGGGTGGGGTCAAGGGGAAGGGGTGTGACCAACCAGAAAGGGGAGGAGCTATGTTCAAAACCACAAAAACTAACTTTAATTAAATACGCTGCCCTGGGTGGCAAACCATCATTATGAGAGTCCAATCAAGACAAAAATAAGTGTAGAAGAATAAAAATATTTCAATGCATTGGCTGCATGACAGCTTACTTAATATCTAGATGGAAACAAAAGGTTGTGAGGCATGAAAAAATAAATTACTTTTTAAATACATTACTGGAATGCCAGTCAAAATCAAGTACAAGCAAAACCAGAAGCACTCAACTCAAACCACTTCTCCTTGCAATGCAGTTCTAATTATAATTTATATTCAGCTTTATTAAAGTGCCAAGTAACATGCTGAAAGTAGAAATCTCTGTGATGCCCCCACTTGTAAAAATGTTTCTTATCCAAAAAAGACCTGCTGCCTGACAACTATCTACTTGTTTCATGGGGAAAACATGTAAGTAAAAAATGAAAAGCAAACAAGAAACAAGCTCAAGATACATTGCTTAAAGGATTACTGTACAGGTTATGGACAACACATGATTGGTATTCTGTTTAGTTTACGGGTAAAGTCTGTAGAGATGACTGGAAGTCTCCAACAAGTGTAATGAGCTTTTTAAAATAATGGAATCCTGTCCTTTAATACCCAAGGCTTATACATTATCTAGTCAAGTATCCTCTGCATGGCAACAACAGAAAGACTTTCAATGTTGGCAATTCTTTAACAGTATGCTTATTAAAGCTTACTTGCATCTTGTGATCTCAGACAAGCTTACATTATGGTCATTAAAGCATTGCTACTTAAACACAGAGCAACAGGCACTTTGAGTAATAAGCATAAATCAACAGTACAAAAACATGACAGAAACCAGACCTTTCTGCAAAATCAAGGACAGATGAAAAGCCACTGTAGTACTTGTGTCTACCTTGGATGGGGCACACTGCACATTTACACTGCATAACTACTCCTTGCCTTGCTTGGACACATCCAGAGTCAGTACATGGTGGAGTGGGGTGCAACAAGTATGTCACAATTTGAAATGTCTCTGGCTGACTGTGATGGCCCTGACACGTGTCATACCTCTCAACCTCAGAGCAAGAAATCTGGACAAAGCCATACACAGAAGTGGGATAAATGCCCACAAATAAGGACAATTTTTAAATATTGCTCTAATAAACTTAGAAAGATAATAGAATAGGTCTTGCATTAGTATGACTTTTCTGAAGGGTATAAAATCTGAAACTCAAATGTCTGTCACTATTTTCTAACTTCAGTCTTTAGTGATTTGTCACTAATTTGCCAAAAAACACAATTTTATGAAAAATGGACCAAATGTGATGCAAAAATATAAAATAGCCACACAATACAGCTGGGAACCTGTCAAAGAAGGGACACTTTAATATTAGTACTGCTAACTTGAGCAGCTGACAAAATAAAAGAATCTACATGCATTTCAAGTAATCTATAACTTTATTAGTTATTTCTTAATTGTAAACCCTCCATGTTTTCTTCCAAAATTGCTATTTTGCGGAGGGATTATTAGGGGGAAGAGCAACATTTTAAGCCAAAATCAGAGACAGTTGAGAGGTTGGCTATGCCTAATTCTATAAAGCAATTTATTTGCATGTACCTCTCAACCTGTTAATGCAGTAAATCTGAACAAGGCCAAATATACTGGGGGAACATATAAACAGTACTAAAAATTGCTCTTGTATAAATTGAGACAGTTGATAGAATAACAGTTCTTACTTTAGCATGCATTTTTCTGAAGGTTATGCAGTATGAAACTCTATTTAGTGACTTAATTTCTAAATGATTTGCCAGAAAACTACAAATTTTATGAAGAACAAACCAAAAATAAGAAGCAAAAATCTATTCATTCTTTGAAAATCTGGACGGTTGGGAGGTACAGTTCAGCTGGGCCTGTCTGAGTTTGCTGCCCTTCCCCCCTGACAAAATCACGGTTGAATGGAGCCTCTGCAGCCATTCCAATGAACCATTACTTGGCTATTTGACTCCATTTACCATAAACATTAATGTGCATACTGCTTTACTTGTATGATGAGTTGGACTTCATTTGAAAGTTTTATTTTGTATTTTACAGCACAAACACTAAGTCATCTACTAAACAAAGCAATGCAGTCTCACAATGAAAACTTAGCATTAAAACTTCTCTGCCCTTGAAACTCACATTCATTGAAACAGCATTGAAACCCACATTCAAAGAAAATACATTTTGCCAGTGGCAGATAAAGATTAATTTTGGGCTGTTTTCAAATCATAGGCCCCTTGCATATGAAACATACATGTGCTCTTTGATACACCTTCCTCATTGTACTAAATTATATTCCTTGTACAATATATTACAGTTGTTAGAGGGCGTTTTAAATTTGTTTTGAACATTTTTCCAGTAAGCAATGAAACAAAATGCATGCACCCAAAATGATAAAACTGCCCAGTTCAGAACATTTATCATAAAAGTCTACTCAGACTTCCGCAGTCCACCATCAGTAAATATGCACAATTCTACAGTCCACCATTATCAATAAATATGCACAATTCTACAGTCCACCATTATCAGTAAATATGCACAATTCTACAGTCCATTATCAGTAAATATGCGCAATTCTACAGTCCATTATCAGTAAATATGCATTATCTCTGAAGAAGTAAAAGTCATCTAAATAATTCCACATTAAAGAAATCTGTAACTAATGAAGAGGTTGCTGCTAGCAAACACCTTTATATTTCATGGTTTCATCGAAAAATAAAGTGCCTGTTGCCCCTTAGGAATAAATTGCCTATATTACATTAAAAAAATGATAAGCTACTAATATTGCAAGAGGAAATGGATGGCAGACTGATAACGGACTCATAGTTAGTATCTTCATCAAGGAGAACATTCTCAGTACAGCAGCATCCACCCCTTGTGGGAGTAGAACCCACAGCTTTCTGCATCAAAGGCAAGTACACAACTTGTTGTGCTATTAACAAGGCAAACCAACTTAACTTAAGCAGCACTAAACTTCTGTTCCCCTGCAGCTCTCAGCTCCTTGTAAAATCTACTCAATACTCAACTTCGCAGCACAAGAAAACTGGAAAAAGCCAAAATGTATTGGGGGGGACAAAAGCCCAAAAAACAGGGACACAAACATTGCTTGTATAATCTTGGAAAGTTGCTAGAACCATACATTTTACTGCCAAGCTCCCTGTGCAAAACAGAGCAACATACCACTATGCCAAATCAGCTGCTTTGTAAAAGAGGAAGACTGAAACTTAAATGGCTATCATTTAGTGAATTCAGTTCTGACCATAGCTGTCAACCTCATAGTACAAAACACCTGGACAAACCCAGTAATGAGGGAATACAGCCGTCAAACATTCAGTGAATTCAGTTCTTGCCATAGCTGTCAACCTTAGCACTAAAAACCTGGACGAAGCCAATAATGAGGGAATACAGTCCCAAAAATATGGACAAATTTCAAATATTCATCTTATAAACTTAGAAAATTGCTAGAATAAAAGGTTGTGTTACGGTTGTGTTACTATGGATTTTCTGAAGAACATGAAGTCTGAAATTCAAATGTCTGTCAATTTTACTGCTGACAGAATAAAAACAATTTTCAGCAGAGACCCAGGGAGAAATACTGCAGACACGTCTTTGTAAAATGACAGGGCACCAGAGCTAATCCACACAAACACAGGGAGGAGATGCAGACTCCACACAGAAGGCACCTCAGCCAAGAATCAAACCAGAAAACCTATAGCTGTGAAGCAACAATACTACCACTGCACCATCAAATATGCAAGGAGTTAAACATTCATAAACCTGAAGTCTGAAATTCAAATGCCTGTCAATTTTATTTAACATTTATTAATCAGGACAGTCTGACTTGGAACAAAAAAAAATTCAGCAGAGGCCCAGGAAGAAATAATGCAGACATGTCTTTGTAACATGGGAGGACACAAAAGCAAACCCACACAAACACAGGGAGAAGATACAGACCCCACAAAGAAGGAACCCCAGCCAAGAATCAAACCTGAGAACCTGCAGCTGTGAGGCAACAATGCTACCAGTGCACCATCAAATATCAAGCATTGCAACATTTACAAACCACAGATATTATGAGGAACAGATCAGATCAAATATGAGGCAAAAATCTGCAATTTGTTTACAAATGGTGGTGGGTAGGGAACTCAAGTCTTTAACACCTGCATACAGGGTACAGGGTTCATGCCTGAGGTATTCCCTACCACACCACCATGAGCACATGGGGCATTCACACACTCACACACACACACACACACACACACACACACACACACACACACACACACACACACACACACACACTCCCTATCTAACACACACACACACAGTCCCTATCTAACACACACACACACAGTCCCTATCTAACACACACACACAGTCCCTATCTAACACACACACACACACACACACACAGTCCCTATCTAACACACACACACAGTCCCTATCTAACACACACACACACACAGTCCCTATCTAACACACACACACACACACACACACACACAGTCCCTATCTAACACACACACACACACACAGTCCCTATCTAACACACACACACACAGTCCCTATCTACTTCAAACAGTAAGTCCCTATCTAAACGTTAAAAGCACCATAATTAACACACTTACCTGTCCATTCTCCATAACGTACATCCAAATGCCTGCTCAATAATCCAAAGACCCGCGAGATCCGATGAAACCCCTTCCCGACGAGAGACTCAATTCCTGACTGCTGGTGTTGCAGTCCGGCCCCGACGCGTTTTCCCAGTGAGTCTGTGCACTGTAAAAGTGCACAGACTCTGCTCGTGTTTCCCTACCAGGACTGCTGGACTGCCTCGAGCATGCACAGTAGACTCGCAGTAGTCTGGACTACTGCGCATGCGCGAAGTCCGCTAAAATTTAAAACTTTTTTTTTTTAATTTCTTTTTACTTTTTGTTGAGGGGGCTGCAGTCCGGCAGTCCAATAGCACGGGCCGCCCCTGTCCTTACCTATCAAGCAGAATAGTTTCCTAGCAATCTTTCGAATCATTCTGGAATACTAGATGATTGCAAATATTAATTGAGGCTATGTGGAGAAAGTCTTCTTAATGGAGGACATTGTTAGTCTCCTACAAGTACTGAAGGATGTGACTGAGCTTCTCAGGGATCCCCTTGGCAGTAAGCCTAATAAGATTCTGTGAAACAAAGATCACTGTAACAGTGCAACTATGCTCCAGCTATAGCCCCCTTTTTTATATATTGGGAGTCTTGTAGCTTCCTATACATATCAAGTTGACATGGAAGCTCTTTTCTTAGTGTTTTATATGTCACTGCATTTATATGAGTGTTTGAATTGACATATTATTAATAAGATGATAGTGACATACTGCTGACCACTTTTAGTTATAAATTATTATGGGCTGCCTTGTGTATGCATTGACATACTGACCCCACACATCCACAGTGGCTGAAGAATTAGCATGTTGTGAGAACATATCCCTCCTACTGTTGGAGCCTAGCTAGTATGGGCATTTCCAAACACCAGTACAGTCTACTTTTCCTAAGTTTACAGACAATGTCTACTTGTTTTCTTTTATATAGTCACTTATCATGATTTATTCTCTGCTGAACAGTTAATGTTTGTTTATCTTGAAAAACTACAGCAAACTGACTTTTTGTTACATTTTGCTTTCCTGTTTATCACTCCTTCTGGTAAGGTGATGGAGTTCAAAGAGTGGTGGGTCTTAAAACTTTCTTATTTAAAGTATAATGGCATTTTGGTTATCATTACTGGTCTAGTTAGCTAGTTTTATTTTTCATCTACTCCTACTGTATTTCAGTTTTGGTGTCACTGGCTATGCTTCTAAATTGTCTTAGCATTTAATTTGAAACATTTATGTTTTGTTTTTTAATTCATTATGTCTTTTGGCGAAGTGTTAATGCACTGGCACACATGGTATTTTATATGCTGCTGTTTAAATACATACAATAATTGCTTTTTGTTTAGCACAGCCATCCTAACCTGTGGGGGAATTCTGAATCAGATAAGAAATAGAACGTACAACAGAGCAGGCACTCTTTTAATTACTTCACTAGAAAATAGGAGGAAACGAGGAAGCCACTGCTTCTGCACTGTCCATCTGGACTTGATAAAGGCAACCCTCTTCAAGAGAAACCTAGACGAGTGGATGGGAAACAGAACGTTTACCCCAGGGATCATTTCGATGGCTGTGCTGGACAGAGGCACAGGGAACTAATCTAAGGGGGCGGCAAAAGCCAATACATTCTGGCTAGGCTTATAAATGCCTTCGGGCAGATAGTCTAGTACCTACCTATGAACCTATGAAGAACATTAAAAAATTTGCCTCCCTGCAAAGGTAATAGGGCACAAAATCCATGTGATGTTGTATCTATCCAAACACGAAAAAAAGAAAAGAAAAAAGAAATTTGCTTCCAGAACTCTACTTTCAAGGTGATTTTCTTGATATTCATTTTTCAAGTGCATAAAAATCTGGTTACAATCTAGCTACCCAATCATATTTTATATTTGTATCTTCAGAATGTAGTTTTTTACCCAATATTATTTCTGTACTGTAATTAGTTTTGTCACTTGAACAAATAATGTTTTTATATGTTGCATTTTTGGTCTCTGCTGAAAATACATTCATCCCAGCTGGACTTTCCCTGTCAACAAATATAATAAAAAATGAATGATAGCTGCTGAAAGAAGAAACTTTCTGCTCTTTATAACCCAGCTGAATGCTACAAGCTACTGTGTCAGCTGCCTCGCATATTACTGCCTAGTTTTCACATTTTCATCTTATCAAAACAACATGCACTGAGTGGGAATCAAACTTTGCTTACTACATTAGCATTTCCAAATAGGGATATGAGATGCAAGGTCCTGGCAGTTTGCCAGTAATCGTTCTAGTTATAGCGAAATAATAATATTAACACAAGCGTAAGATATTTTGTCCTAAAACAGTTAACTCATGATGAACTGTGAGAAACATAAAAAACAGAGACATTTGTTGTAATTAATTGAGCATTTTTGTTGTCATTAATTGAACATTTTTGTTGTAATTAATTAATCATTTTCCTCACAGCTAGAAAATCAGATACAGTAGTTTAAAATATCTGTTATATACCACAGATGATCATTAACTTTGTGCTATTAATACCAACACCACAAAATAATGTTGTATCACCAACACTGAGAGAGAGAGCGATTGAGAGAAAGAGAGAAAGAGGAAATTGCAAAATGTTAACTCTAACCGTGAATTTAAAGCAAATTATATCTCCTGGTATAAAACTAGCAGTAACATTATCCACAACCCTACCCATAAATGTAATCCCAGGCCTAAGAATAACCTAAATCCTAACTATAATTTACATCTAGTCCTAAGCCTTACTTTAACCTTTAAGCAAAATGCTAGCCATAATGATACACCTAATGCTACTAGTAGTTTCAGACTAAAAGTCAGATGTAGGGTTGCAGTTAGGGTTATAGATAGATGTTTTTTTTTTACATTTAAGTTTAGATTTTCATTTTAGGGCACATTTAGGGTTACTGTTAACTTTAGAATTATGCTTAGGATTAGGTTTGTTATTATGTATGTTGGGGATATGAATGTATTCACTATACAATTATGGTAATAGGTGGGTTTGGGTAGCTACTAGGGTGGATCATAAACTGGGACACTGTTAAGGTTAAGGCTATACTTAAAGCTGGGGAATAAAGCTGTAGTACATGGAGTGTGGAGATTACTTGGGGATATCTGGAAATAGGAAAATCAGTTAAGCATGATGTTAGCTTTGCGATAGCCCAAGACTCAGTCTTAACAAATGTTAAGCACCCCCTGCTTAACTTGTTAAGGCCTGGTCTCATGCTAGGCAGTCAGATCTGCCAGTACTGACAAGCAAACTACAGTGATGATTTGTTTGTCTTTGCTGTTTGTGCCGGTAACAAGTCTCCAGCTTCCTCTTTATAAACTTTGAAAGTTGCTAGAATAACAGCATTTATGTTGCCTGCATTTTTTTAAAGAATATGAAGTTTAAAACTCAAATGGATGTCATTATTTAGTCTTTTCAATCTTCAGTGATTTGCCAGAAAACAACATATTTTATGAGGAAGAGAGCAAACATGGGCAAACATCTGGATATTCTGCTAACATTTGGACAGTTGAGAGACATGAAAGGTGAGTGCAACATATCAGACTGAGTTACCCTGTCTTTTGACAATGCTCTCTAAATACTCTATGGGTTTGAAAGATAGCAAAACACTTGGTGCTTATTTTCTGTAACCAGTAGTACATGGAGCAGATAAAGCTCCATCCAGTACAAAAATTAGGATCAGGTCTCTGATATAACCCTTAATTATATGAATTCTATATATGCATGCCAAAATTCAACTCTCAAGCTTTACTCTCACAGTGAATTTCTTGGCATCCATGTCTCGAACACATAATAAGTGGGTTATGATCGTCTATGTTACCATAAGCTGTGGAATACAGTCACCTTTAGATTTAGAAACTGCGCCATTAACTAAAACATTGTGTTGTTTTTGTCTTTGTTTTCCTCCAGATTGATACTGCCACTCAGACTCATTGGGTTCACTGGAAAGATGACTGAACTGAATATTTTTGTTGAAGCTTTTCAGAATTACTGAGGTACATTATCTGTCTGCTCAAATTTCGTTGCCACTTAAGTATGTTTGTCAATATTTTTATACAAACTCTTCAGTGCATCAGGTTTTCTTCTTACAAATGTATTTGTGTTTTGATTTATTGAACCTACAGAAATGGTACATATGGCCCTCTTTCAGATGAGATCCATATAGACTTCCATAAACAGTGGCATATAGTATAAAGGAAGTATCTATAATGCTAAATTATTTAAAAGTACTCTTTGAGCCTGATTCATTATTGGAACGTGGCAAAGTAAACAAAGTTTATAATACAAGAAAAGGAAAAGAAAAAGCATTTTAAAATGGACGGGCAAAATAAAAGGCTGTATTTACAGAGTAAGCATTTTTTGTCATACAGTTTCATAGCTTACTTTTTTCAGACTCAAACTACAAGAGGAATTCAACACTAAATGCACTACAAAGTACTGGCATCATAATTAATGGACAAATCAGCTTCTTAGTTATTAAATTGCTGACCCGACCAACTTCTCAGTTCTTACTGAAATAAAGAAGTAATGTTTAATAAATATTATGAATACCATATTTATTTTAAAGCTATGCTTTTTCAAAACATGCTGAAAATTAATCTGGTCATTTATATCAGACAGACAAGTAGCCTTTCCATAGTTTGCTACCAACATTGTTTGTAACCAAGCAGAGCCAAAGCAGCAGCTCCCCTCATGTTAACTTCATTGCTGCTTAGTACATAGAATACAAACCACCTGAAACCCCAACAGCCTGACATATGACAAAAACTGCTAGGTTTTTGGTCTTCTTTTTGCTATCATAATTATGTTCATAAATCTGAGGGCTTAATTTTCTCATGATTTTCCCAATACAGAATGCCTGAAAATTTGTGCATTCAGCAACATACGCAACATTATATATGTTACGGTTGCAATACTTAGGGGCTAGATAAGCTGTCTCAGTGTTTATGCAGTAAAAGCAGAGACTATTTGCCACATACCAACATTGATGGCACCTATTGTAGGGAAGTACCTCTTACCCTGAATGTCTCTTTATTTTTACTACTTGGCAGTATTGCCACCCATTAAGATCCCTCAGTTGTTCCTAGTAATGGCTTTAATTGATGGTGATCTCAGGTGTATATCATGACCCGTCCAAGCTCTTAATTGCCATCCTCTTCTACTAACTCTTCACCAGTTTACCTCTCACTCTCAGTAAAGAGCACTTATTTACCTGTCATACCAGCTGTCATTTCCTTAGAAACCTCTTCCACTAAGGTTGCTCCTCAAAATGTCAGCTTTTTTTTGAAATAGCATCCAGAGTAGTCAATATACTGGCTGTAATTTTCTGCCCCTTAACAATATTTCTCTTGGAATAAGAGTGCATACCAGTATACTCTAAATAGGAATTACTAGGAACCTTTTCCTGAACAAAGTAGTTACCAATATCTAGTCTTTCTAACATTTTTAAAGCATATGCCAAAAAAGCACTTAACATACTAACCTAGAAGGTAAACTTAGACAAAAAATAGTTATTGCATTAAAATAATCTTGCAACATGTAGCATTTCATCATCAAACACATTATCAATAAAGTGAAAGCATTTTTTTAACGGGAGACACACTGTCATGCATGCAAATATCCTCCCACTGGATCAAAATCACATTTGCATAACTTTGTGTCATAGTAGTCCCATAGCTACTCTATGAACCTGTTGACTGCATTTTCCAATCAAAAATAGTTATTTGTTAGGACTAGCTCTAAACAGGCACAAGAAAAACTTCACTTGCTTATTAGACAGGCAAATATATGCCACTACAAATCATTTAAACGATAGAAAACCCAAATCAGTGGGAATAACAGCATATAAACTTACTATGCTAGCATTCACCAAGATGTCTTCTGTGTCAGTAGTGACATTATTTAAATTTATAACACAGTCTGCTGAATCTAACACAAAGGATTTAATGTGCCTTATTATAGGTTTAGCTTATGTTCTACAATGGTTTGGAGGCTGGCATATTGGTTAAGGTGTTAACCTTACAGACAGACACATGGTACAGGGTTTGATTCTTTTCTTTAATTATTGACTGGTTATTATCTGAGTGTGTAATAGTCTGTAGACTGATCACCTAGTACTTACCTATTAACCTAGGAGCATTGACAGATTCTGTTTTTGATCTAATAGCAGAACAAAATAATTCTGAAGAAGCCAGTTATAAAACTGTATGACAAAAGTGTTAGTCTGTAGGAAAAGCCTTTTATTTGTGACTGCTCATTTGGTAACACTCCTTTTTTCTTTTTCCTTTTTCTTTTTTATGCTTTATGTCCATGGTCAGTATTTAGTTAAAGTTTATAATACCACTAAACTGCAAACCACTTGATGAGATAAATGAAGCTGAGGTGGGAACAGGTGTTGAGGGTATGAAGAGTTTTGCTGTTTCAGCTGAATAAAATGAAAACAGTAAGAGACTTTCTCCCAGCAGAGGCCAAAGTTCAGAAGTGATGGGATATGCCAGAAAGGTGTGATTATGCTGATCTATTCTGCAAGTTATGTGTTGGATCTGTACTAGTGAATGTTTATTTATTTATTTATTTACCAGGAATGTCCGAATGGGGAAAAAACTCCTTTTCATTGGAGGTCGGGAGAGAAAAGCTTTATCTTTACATTAACACTACATATCTAGTTTGTACAAAGGATCTGTCGCTTGACCGGTCAGGATAAAATAGACGAACAGTTGTGGGCTCGTTTCAAGCAGCTTTATTATAAAGAAATGCATCAGGATTGAGGTTTAGTAACTTAAACTTAAATAAACTTCTAAACAGAACGACTACTGCACTCATACATGTTAACACTCTAGCTGATCTCTCAAAATGGTACGACTACCTGGATGTGCTCTCCATTTATATGCATGTGCCCTCACTTTGAAATGCTTCTTAAAGTTACAACACATGCTCTGTTCTACATCTTCCCTCTTTGAGAAATAAGTCATACACTGAAAATGACAGCTTTCATTGACATGCAGTTGTACAGAAATGATCCTTTGACATGCAATTATACAGAACTAAATACAAATAAAACAATCATGTCCAGGTTGCTGTGTATTTTACACTAGGTCTAGAAATACGGCCTGAACATGTGACATAAAAATTAGAACTGGGTTTAGCAATAGGGAATATATTTAATGAATGTTCAACTTCAGGGACATCTGGAACATCATCAGGAATGGGAATAGGTACTGAAACATGTCCTCCAACAGGAACATCGTCTGGGTTCCCCTGAGATCTAGAGTCTGTATCACAGGTACAATGCTGTGATATTGATTAAGTCATCAGAAGAAGATGCTTGCGATTTCTTCTGTATTCTGTACCCACAGATTCCACTAAGTAGGATCTTGGCTCAGCATATACACCTCTCACTTGACCAATTTGATCAAAACCTTTCGCAGTTTGCATCCTCACTATCTCTCCTTCTTTCAATGGACGAAGAAAACTGCTCATTTTATTATAGCTGGACTTCTGAAAGAAATGCTTTTTAAATAATTGGGCTTTGTTTGCTCTGGTGTTTTTAGCATTAGGCACCCACAAACTGGAAATGATAGGCAAGGTTGTTCTGGTTTGCCTAGATAGAAGTCTCTGAGCAGGTGAGCCAAGTAAATTGTCATGGGGTATATTTCTGAGATTAAGCAAATTCAAGAAGATATCGGTATTGTCATCCTTTGACTTCTCTAGCAATTGCTTTGTACTTCGTAAGGTACGCTCAGCCAGGCCATTTGACTGGGGGTATTCTGGACTGCTAGTAATATGGATAAAGCCCACTCTTTTGCAAATTTCTGAAATAACTGACTGGCAAACTGGGTACCGTTGTCAGAAATAATTTTGTGTGGACAACCATGGACTGAGAAGTGATGTTTCAGCCTAGTAGTACTGGATTGTTAGGTTGCAGATCGATCTCGTTACCAGTTCGAATAAGAGTCTGCCAACACTAAGTAATTCTGATTGTTCCACTCAAATATGTCAGTGGCTACTGTTGACCAAGGTAGTTCAGGAATCTGGCTTAGCTTAAGTTGTCTTTTTGCAAATGCGGTTTAGTACTATTGCATAAAGAATAAGATGAAAGCACTTTATCAATGTCTTTGAACACAGAAGGCCAAAATACTAGTTATTTCGCCCTTCTTTTGGTAGCTTCAGAACCTGGGTGGCCATGAAGCAAAATCTGAATGCACTTGTATTGTAAGAAAATAGGAACGATAACTTTAGGACCTTTGAAAATTATACCAGCTTCCATCAACATCTCATCTGTTTAAGGAAAGTAAGGTTGCACTTCAGTTGGTACACAAGATTGCTTTGATGGCCATCCAACATTGATGAAGTGGTTGAGCTTTTGCAAAACTGGATCAGTCTTTACATGATTTCTTAGCTCATCAAGTCTTGTGGTAGAAAAATGATGCACCTCCATGACATCGAAGTCATAATTTTCTGCATCAAGCTTTTCTGTGGTATTTCTGGGTGATCTGGATAAGGTATCAGCCAGATAAAGAAGTTTGCCTTTTGTATAGACAATTTTGAAGTTGCACTTTTGTAGTCTGAGCATCATTCTTTGTAGTCTTGCTGGAGGTGTATGCATATGGTTCTTTAAAATAGTGACTAGAAGCTAATAAGTCTCAGTCTGGATAGCTCGGTCATAAATATAATCATGGAAATTCAAACATCTGAACACAATTGCCAAACGTTCCTTCTCAGTTTGAGCCTACTGCATCTTAGTTTGGGTAAAAGTTCTTGATGCATAGGCTACTGGTCTGCCATCTTGAAGAATAACTGCACCAAGACTGAACTTTGAAGCATCACAGGAAAGAATTACTGGTTTGTGGACATCATAGTAGCTAAACATAGGTAGACTGGTAATTTTTTACTTAAGGTTATCAAATGCTCCCTTGTGTTGTTCTAACCATGACCAGGAAGTGGCATTTAAAGTGGAACAGCCTTACAAGACTATCTGCAAATATATAGAGCTGAGTATATTTTTCTGTATTATTCTGTATTATAGAGCTAAATTGTTGCTTAGATATCTGTTGTCTTAGTGTTCTGCAAATATACAGAGATCAGTATATATTTTTTGGGTTTTATAATTTGCACTCTGATTCCTCACATCTCTGTTGAAACTTTCTTCCCCACCCCCACCCCTCATTGTGGTTTCTATTGCTTGTGTGTTGTTAACTCAAGGTTCCCTTAATTTGAACTGTTAATAGCAGCAGTCTGCATTTAAAGTAGAACAGCCTTACAAGACTATCTGCAAATATATAGAGCTGAGTATATTTTTCTGTATTATAGAGCTAAATTGTTGCTTAGATATCTGTTGTCTTAGTGTTCTGCAAATATACAGAGATCAGTATATATTTTTGGGTTTTATAATTTGCACTCTGATTCTTCACATCTCTGTTGAAACTTTTTTCCCCACCCCACCTCATTGTGGTTTCTATTGCTTGTGTGTTGTTAACTCAAGGTTCCCTTAATTTGAACTGTTAATAGCAGCAGTCTGCATTTAAAGTGGAACAGCCTTACAAGACTATCTGCAAATATATAGAGCTGAGTATATTTTTCTGTATTATTCTGTATTATAGAGCTAAATTGTTGCTTAGATAACTGTTGTCTTAGTGTTCTGCAAATATACAGAGATCAGTATATATTTTTTGGGTTTTATAATTTGCACTCTGATTCCTCACATCTCTGTTGAAACTTTTCCCCACCCCCTCTCCCTGTTCTGGTAGTAGTTTAAATTTGGTGGCTTTTGCAGTGCCCACCCCACTGTAGATTTGATCTAGGACACTCCCCCAGTCCCATCTCTTTACCGCATTCTACCTAATAAACCCTTTCCGCACTTGCTTTTAGTCCTTTTTAATTTAATTACATTTTTTCAAACTGTGTGTGGACTAATATTGCTACATACTCAAGTGTGCTAGCTTGCCCTGCATGTGAATTGTTTTTACTACTGTTTTTGCTACTTTTCTGAAAAAAAAATTGTAAGCCTGTTTCCTACCTTTCCTGTAATTAATACAGATTTGCTGTATCCAGGACTACTTGTAAGCTTCTGAGCCCCCAAGCCTTTCTGTGTTGGAGGGAAGCCTTCTAGCTTATCAGTGGGAGTGGTAAGCACTAGGTAACCTGTCTACCACATAAGGAGTGGTTCTGGCCCAGAATGTGTAGTTATCAGCCGTTTGGGCGGTCTTCCATCTCTCTCAACTTTCTGATTTGAAGGCCTGCATTTGCACTTGTTTCTGTCCTGTAACTCCTGGGCCCATCTCATTTGCTCACTCAAAAAAAAAAAATATCTGCTTTTACTGTATTTGTGTTTCTTCCTACTTTATTTTGCTTTTGCGTCATCTTAAAAGTACTCAATTGTATTTATTACTGCTTGGTAATTGGGCTTCAGACCAGTTGTTTTACATTAGGAAGGTTTGTGGTCTGCACTGTGGTGGCAGGACAGGTAGCTTACATCCTTCTAAGTTGGGAACTGCTGATTGAGGGCTCAGTGTCTGTTATTCTAAAAGTGTATTAATTCTGTTTTAAGCACTTGGGCTTCAGGCCAGTTATTTTACATTAAAAGGGTTCGTGGTCTGCACTCTTGTGGGAGGAGAGGCTGGACTCTGCCCTTCTAGCTGGGAATTTCTGGTTAAAGGCTTATAGTGCCTGCATATCTAAACTGCTTCTTACTGAAATTGGTACACCTTGTTTGCTGTAGCATAGACTAGATCCAGGCCTGCTGAATCTAGCTTTGTTTGTATAACCTGAGCACTAATCCAGGCATTCTTTAAAGTATTCAATTGTATTTATTACTGCTTGGTAGTAACTTGATTAAAGTGTAGCTATCATTCTAAGTCTTTTGGATTAAGCACTTGGGCTTCAGACCAGTTGTTCTACATTAGGAAGGTTGTGGCCTGCACTGTGGTGGCAGGACAGGTAGCTTACATATTTCTAAGTTAGGAACTGCTGATTGAGGGCTCAGTGTCTGTTATTCTAAAAGTGTATTAATTCTGGTTTAAGCACTTGGGTTTCAGGCCAGTTATTTTACATTAAGAAGGTTTGTGGTCTGCACTCTTGTGGGAGGAGAGGCTGGACTCTGCCCTTCTGAGCTGGGAATTTCTGGTTAAAGGCTTATAGTGCTTGCATATTTGAACTGTTTCTTACTGAAATTGGTACACCTTGTTTGCTGTAGCATAGACTAGATCCAAGCCTGCTGAATCTAGCTTTATTTGTATGCTGCTTGTTTGTTTGCTTATTTCCCTGAAACGCTAATTCCACCTAAAACACGGCTTTTCAGGGCTTCTGTGGATCCCTAGTGATATCTGCATTGCTTACTGTACTTATTTCCTTGTTTCACTTGAAAGAAAGTTACTGTTTGTCGTTTTTGCATTTAAGTTACCTGTAACACATTGCATTTAAGTTACCTGGCACTTGCTCACTAAAGCAATTATATAAGTCAGCACTAAAATATTAAAAGCACTACACCCTCTCAAACTCCCCTTGAGTACCTCGTTCCCCATTGGCCCTTTTTTTCAATTATAAAGGAATTCCCAATACTATTCTAGCATGTCCAAAGGTCAGTTGTCAATCTCCTCTCCGGTCCAGCTGGTGAATCTGGGAATCTTGAGGCAATGTTGCAACTGCCTCATGTACACAGACAACCCTCTCCTCCTCCCAACAAATTCCAACACATGTGAGAGATGCAACCATATAGCCAAACTGGAGGCTAAGCTCTCTCAACTCAGTACTGACGTAACCAGTCAGGAGGAGAAGGAAACCACACTCACTACAATTCCAGTCTCACATAGACCTACCACGACAGCAAACCAAACACATAAACACACAAAAACATACTCGGAGGCTCTAAATAAAAATCTGCCTAAGCAGCAGAGACCTCCAAAGCAGACACCCAAGCAACCGCTACCCCAAAACAAAACACGTGCAACACATAGCTCACAAAGCCAGTGTGTCGAACAGTCACAGCCCTTAAGGCTAAACAACACACCTGATACACTTGTAATAGGTGACACTATCATCAGGCACACTGACATCCCGCTCACCAGGCTGAACAAGGAGAAGGTCACGGTGAGCTGCCTGTTGGGTGCTAGGATCTGCTACATAACACAAGCACTCAGGTCACTCCAAGGCAAGTACAAATATGACTCAGTCATTGTCCATGCTGGTGTGAATGACCTGAGACGTACCTCCCTGGACTACATGAAAAGAGACATAGAGGAGCTCTCTGAGCATGTAGCCCAGGCCAGTATGACCCTGACCTTGAGTAGCATCTTACCCTCACCAAGAATGATGCCACAATATGAGGACAAGATGATCAATTTCAACAATTGGCTTAAGTATTGGTCTCATTCAAAGGGGATCCAATGCCTGTCAGCCTGGGATGACATGCTCGACAAGCCACGATGCTTCACTAGGAACGGCTTGCACCTGTCACCTCTGGGCTTTCGGATATTGGCAAAGCCTCTTGCTACCCCCATAGTGCCTTTTTTAGACAAGGCTCAAAAGACAAACCCACCTCCATAGGTATCACAAGGGATAAGAAGCTAAGAGTAATGCTACTCAATGCCAGAAGTCTAAACCTCAAGATGCATGCACTCGAAACTCTCCTTAGCATGGAGAACATCGATATCTGTGCAGTAACAGAAACCTGGTTCAAGGCTCCCGAGAGCACCCCAGCACTACCAGGTTATATCTCATACCATGCTTTTCGGCCCCAAAACTTGGACCGTACCACAAAAGGAGGGGGAGTATCAATATTCATCAAAGATACCCACACCTCCAGGTTGGTGGCACAGCACAAAGCATCAGAGACTATCCATGTGCAACTAACAGTGGGTAAAACTGCCTTCCAGTTTATAGCCTGCTACAGACCACCCTCCCAAACCCAGGAACCCCACTCGGCCTTCCTGAGAACACTGGAAAATATGAAGGTCTCTCCAAACACCATTATATTGGGCGACTTCAACTACCCAAACATAGACTGGGAGCATTACTCTAGCTCCAACACCCTAGCCCAAAGGTTCCTTGAATTTATAAACTTAAATGCTATGGAACAACTTGCTACCATTCCCACAAGAGGGGAAAACATACTGGACCTGATCATCACCAACATGGGGATTCTATGCTCCAGACCAGAAGTGTATCCCTCACTGGTAAGATTAGACCATAAACTAATCTCACTGGATATTCACATCCCGACTCCACCCCCTGCCCTGAAAACCACAGTGAAAAACTTCTCTAAAGCAAATTTCACACTCCTCAAAACTGAGGTGGAATCCTTCAAAGTCCCCGGGCCTGTGGAAAATACGGCCCAGACTGCAGAATCCTTTATAAACGCATTCTATGAACACCTTCAGGAATGCATGGATCATGCAATCCCAAATAAAACCAAGACCCAATCCTCCAAAGGCAGGCGTCCTGTCTGGTGGACCCCAGCCATAAACAAACTATACAATAGAAGGAGGAAGCTACTACATGATAGAGCAAAATCCCAAAAAGGGAAGGCATCTCTGATCAGTATTAGCAAAAAACTATGGGCACTCATAAAATCGTCTAAGGCCAGCTTCGAGAGAAAAATTGCACAGGACACTAAGGATAATCACAAGGCTTTCTTTAGTTATGTTAGGAACCTGGGTGGGAATTCCCAGATATGCTCAGAATTAGTCCAAAATGACAAAAAATACACCGAACCCACAGACATTGCCAACATCCTAGCTGACAGGTTCAGCGCAAACTCCCCCTCCCCACCAAAAGGGCAAATATTTATCCCAGCAGAGTGCTGCCCCCCTGACATCTCAGATGCTCAGGTAAAAGCTGCCCTCTCCAAAGCAAAAAACACAGCATCAATGGGACCAGACGGTGTCCCGGGCTGCGTCCTACATGAACTCCAAGAAGAGCTAAACCCAAACATAAAACTACTGTTCAATCTCAGCCTTACTACAGGATATCTACCCAAAGAGTGGCGTACAGCAGCAGTGGTCCCTCTCCACAAAGGTGGTGCCTCAACGGATCTTGGAAACTATCGCCCCATAAGCCTGACTAGCTTGGTCTGCAAAGCTATGGAAAGGATCATCATGGACCTCATAAATAAAGATATTGGGGACCTACAGACACTGGATCCTACCCAGTTCGGCTTTGTTATGGGCAGATCCTGCCTCTTAAACCTGGTTGATTTCTTTGAAACAGTCACCAAGGCCATTGACGAGGGGAAGGTGGTCCACATAGCCTACCTGGACCTCGCAAAAGCCTTCGATACAATACCCCACTCGGGCATTATAGATAAGCTCACCAGCTTAAATATAAACCCCTATGTCACTAGATGGGTTGCAAACTGGCTCAAGGACAGAACCCACATGGTTAGAATTGCTGGAGCCATGTCAGACTCCAAACCAGTTACAAGTGGCGTCCCACAAGGCTGAGTCCTGGGACCTCTCTTGTTCGGTATATATTTCTCGGAGGTACAGGCCAACACGGAAGGACTGTGGCTGACTAAGTTTGCAGATGACTCTCCAGCCGACACAAGCATCCTCCAAAAGGGCCTCATAGAAACATACAACTGGTGCCAGAGCCATGGCCTCAAGCTAAACGCCAAAAAGTGTATAGTCATCCCCTTTGGCAAAAACAAAGTGCCCACAAATTACCACATAGGTGGTAATCCATTAAGTACAGAAGAAGTAATTAGGGACCTGGGGACCCAAGTTGATAGCAATCTCTCATTTGACAACCACGTGGCCAAAGTGGTTAGAAAAACATTTTATATAGCCCACCTAATCATGAAGGGATTCACATCTAGATCAGGGGAGGTCATCGTGCCTCTTTACTCATTCCTCATCAGGCCCATAATTGAGTACAATGCCCCTTTTGGGATGCACCTTACCAGACACCTGCAGCAACTGGAAAGACCCCAAAAGTACCTCACCAAGAGGATCATAGGGCTCAAACAGATGCCATATGCTGCCGGTTAAAGAAACTCCAGCTCTACTCAGTGGCATACCGCCTGCTCAGAGGTAACCTGTGCCTGATGTATAAAGCCATGTCCAACCCGGAATTAATGGACATGCTGCACCTCAGAAAATCCAAATCCCATCGAGCTACGCGCTCAAGAAACTTGAACCTCAGCACTGAAATAAATAGGACATGCTGGAGGGACAGATTCATAACCCAGAGGCTCCCTTCACTCTGGAATAAAATCCCAGTCCAGGTTAGGCAGAGTCCCTCATTGACTCTCTTCAAGAGGTATCTTGATGAGTGGATGGGAGATCGTAGGTTTACCCCGGGTATCACTTCTGTGTCACTGTTAGACAGAGGCACAGTATACTAACCTCGAAAAAGGGCATAGCGAAATTAATTTAAAATGGGTGGCGAAAGCCAAACACACTCTGGCTAGGCTTATAAATGCCCTAAGGCAGATAGCCTAGTATGAACCTATGAACCTATGTCACCTCTCTTAAAGGTGCTGATAATTCACTAATGTCTGGTATAGACTTCCTGAAATAGTTAACCATACCAAGGAAACACTGTAAGGCTTGGACATTGTCTGGAGCTGGCATCTCAAGAATGTCTGTTTGGAAGGGTCTGCTTGTAAGCCTGTAATGGTAAATAAATGACTTACATAAGTAACTTCTGGTAGCTTGAATTTACATTTCAGAGGATTGAGCTTTAGGGTCACTTCACACGCTCTGTCCAGAACTTTCTATTTTGATGTTCTTCAACATTACCTCCAACTATTAAATCATCTACTATTATAACACACAGATAACCTGAAAAAATTTGCTACATTGCACGCTGAAAGACTTCACTGGCAGAATTTATTCCAAAAGGCATTCTGAGAAATCCGTATCTACCAATGGGGTACTGAATGTAGTCAGGAGTGAAGATTTGCGATCAAGCGTTACTTGCCAAAATGAAGTCTTTGCATCTAAGACAGAAAAAACAGTGGTATTTGGCAAGAGGGTAGCAACTTCTTTGACTGTACACATGTGTACCAACACCTTTGCCCAACGGTTCTTGGAATTCATAAATTCCAAAGCCCTGGATCAACTAATCCATAGTCCCACCAGGGGCTCCAATATCCTAGACCTGGTCATTACCAACATGGGAAATTGTTGCTCCACACCTATGGTCACTCTCTCGTTGGTCAGGTCTGACCATAAGCTAATCACCCTTAACATCCACATCCCACCCCCACCCCCCAGTAAGGAAACCTCCATAAAAAACTTCTCACTCAACCAGGTTGAGCAGACATGATCTACCTTTCACAAAACCAAATTGCGTGGGATCCAGAGTTTGGAGATTCCCTATATCGTTGTTAATTAGGCCCATGATGATGTGCTCCATAGCCTTACATAACTGACTCATCAGGCTAATGGGGCAATAATTCCCAGGGTTTGTAGTCACTCCCCCTTTATGGAGAGGGATGACTGTAGCAGTGCGCCATTCGGTAGGGACAAAGCCCGAGGTGAAGCTATGATTGAACAGGGCACAAAGATATGGTGCCAGTTCACTTTGTAGCTCATGTAGAACACATCCAGGGATATTGTCAGATCTCATGGAAGCTGTATTCTTGGCCTTGGACAATGCAGCTTTAACCTGTGCTGCAGCAATGCTGGGTGCCTGGCATTCCTCCGGTATTGTGATTGGTCCTTTGGGGGGGAGAGAGGGGTAAAGTTGGCACTGAATCTGTCAGCCAGTATGTTGGCAATATCTTTTGGTTCAGTATAGGAGGTACCATTGTGCAGTAACTCAGAGCAAACCTGGGTATTGCTGTGGAGATTCTTGATATAACTATAGAAGGCTTTGTGCTGTTTTTAGTGTCTGCCGTAATTCTGCCTTCATAGCTGGCTTTAGAGGTTTTGATGATGGATCTCAACTTTTGTTGAGGATAATAAGGGAGTTTTTCCAGTCTTGGGACTTCACCTTTTTCTGCAACAATTTTTTCCTTCTGTTGTAGAGTTTTTTAATGGCAGGGGACCACCAGATTGGCTTCCTTATTTTGGAGGAGAGCATCTTGGTTCTGTTGGGTATGGCTAGTTCTGTGCACTTATGTATGTGTTTGTACAGTGCATTGGTGTATGATTTGTCAGTCATGCATCTATTTTCTGTTGACATGGGTGCTGTGAAGTTAGCCACCTCTGTTTTTAGGAGCCCAGAGTCAACTTTGGAGAAGTTTTTCATGGGTTATCTTTGTGGGAGGTGTGGATGAGATGTGGATTTCCATGGTGATTGACTACTGGCGAAGAGCAACGGTTCCCCATGTTAGTAATAACCAAGTCAAGGATGTTGCTTCCTCTAGTGGGGATAAGAATGAGCTGGTCCAGGGCATTGGAATTGATGAATTCCAGGAAGCGCTGGGTCAGTGTATTGGTGCATGAGTAGTTTTCCCAGTTGATGGAGGGGTAGTTGTAGTCACCTGGTATGATAGTATTGGGTCGGACCCTAATAGTTTCCAGGGTGCTTAGGAACATGGAGTGAGAGTCTTGGGACATGGTTGGGGACCTATAGCAGGCTACGACCTGAATTGCCATCTTACCCAATGTTAGTTGTACCTGAAGTATCTCAGATGCATTATGTTGGGCTACAAGTCTGGAGGTGTGCATATCCTTTATGAATATGGAGACACCACCACCTTTGGAGCTTCGATCCATGTTCTGGGGCCGAAAGGTGTGGAATGAGTTATAGCCTGGTAATGCAGTGGTGCTTTCTGCTGCTTGAAAACAGGTTTGTTGATGTTCTCCATTAAGAGGAGTGGTTCGAGCAAGTGCATTGAGATTTAGACTTCTAGCATTGAGCAGCATGACCCTCAGATTGCATTTATTTATAGTTGTTACTGTGGTAATTTGGTCTTTGGAACATCACCTAAAAAAGGCACTATAGGGGTGGCAAAAGCCTTAGCCAGTATTCGGAAAACCAGTGGTGACAGACGCAGGCCATCTTTGGCAAAACATCGAGGTTAGTCATGTCATCTCAAGCAGACAGATACTGGATCCCCTTAGAATGACACCAGAAACTTAGCCAATTATTGAAGTCAATCATTTTCTGCTTGTACTGTGGTATCATTCTGGGTGACAGTAGGATGCTGCTCAGGGCTAGGGTCATACCTGCCTGGGCCACATTATCTGAGAGCTCCTCCATGTCTCTTTTCATGTAGTCCAGGGAGGTGCGTCTCAGGTCATTCACACCCACATGGACAGTGAAAGAGTCATACTTGTACTTGTTATGGAGTGACCTGAGTGCGTGTGTTATGTGTTGGATTCTGGCACCTGATAAACAGCTGACTGTTACCTTCTCCTTATTCAACCTAGTGAGTGGGACATCAGTGTGCCTCACTATCGAGTCACCAATGATTAGTGTATTGGGCAAGCTGTTTTAACCTTAGGGGCTTAGGTTGAGGGACACACTGTGTAGGTGAGCTATGTGTCTTGTGGTTTGTTCTGTGTTGTGGTGGTCGAGTGCATGTCTGTCTTGGAGGTCTCTGCTGTTTTGGTAGATTTCTATTGAAAGTCTTCCATGAAGGTGGGTGTGTGGTTTGTGTTTTTATGTGTGTGCTTACTTGATGGATGCCTTTAGTAAAATAAAACAGTTTCATTCTTAAACTGTCTCTGAGACCTAATAATGACTGCACAGGTCTTCTGACTACATAAAACTGCAAGCTGTAACTGTTCCTGGCTAAATAGCTTGAAAGCACCACTGAGCCTTTGGTTTGAATCTGTTCACCTCCATAAGCAACAAGCTTCACACAATTGGACAAATTAAGTTGTTCACCATCTGTTACTCTCTTACTCTAGCAAATGTTTCTGCTGACATAACATTGCACTTTGAACCAGTGTCTACTTTGAGCTCTGTGGGTTTACCACTGATCAGGACATTACAAAACACTTTGTTCTTTGCCAACAAATCCATTACATTAACCTTTTCACCAACCACTGATGCACCATCTAGACAGAAAGTAGAGTTGCAGCTTTCTATATGACTAACTTGCTTTTTTGAGTGACCTTTCTTAACAAATGAATGAGGCTTGCTTGATTTACAAAGCTTGTGAAAGTGATTCCATTTTTTACACTTGTAACATTGCTGGCTAAATGCAAAATATTTTTCTCTTTTAGACTCATGATTGGCACCACCATTATGACAGTTAACAATAAGACTTGACTTGGGTTTTGCAGACTCACTCTTGTGCTGCACTGAGCATGTCCATTCTACTGAGCTAGTCTTGGAACTTGCTGGAACGTTACGGGCTCTCCCTGGAAATCCTGCAAGGGTTACAGCTGTCGAGCTTAGGCCTGTTTCTGTTAGCCATGTGTTGCATGCTGTCTACTGCTGAAACCATGCTGTTATAACTTGCAAGCATATTTTTGTACCTTTCTGTAAGCTCATGTATCTGACAAATCTCTGTAGTTTTGCTCAATGTTAAATCACTATCACAATGCAAAATCTTTCTCACTGGAGCATTATTAACAACACACACAAGCCTGTCTTTTATCAACTCTTCTTTTGAATCAACAATACACCCAAAAGTAGATGATAAGCTATCCAGGAAGGCAGCAGGATATCCAAACACATGATTTATTGAACAAAACGTAAGCGCTTTCACTGTGTTACAATCCGCTTCTTCATGTGCTTAGGCCTGTTTCTGTTAGCCACGTATTGCTTGCTGTTTACTGCTGAAACCATGCTGTTATAACTTGCAAGCATATTTTTTGCCTTTCTGTAAGCTCATGTATCTGGCAAATCTGTGTAGTTTTGCTCAATGTTAAATCACTATCACAATGCAAAATCTTTCTCACTGGAGCATTATTAACACCATACACAAGCCTGTCTTTTATCAACTCTTCTTTCAAATCACTGAACCTGCATGTTTTAGCCTTGTTTCTCAAGTCAGTAATATAAGCTGTAAAAGTTTCTCCTGGCTTTTGGTCTGTTGTATAAATTTAACATTTGTCTGGGGATTACACATTTCTCTAAATTTATGTTTCAAGCACTCAACATCCTCCTTTCATTCAGCTTGTACAACAATATGGCAGTTCTTCCCTTCTCCTACATATACTGCTGGTTCATACACGTGAATGCTCTCTTTCAATGGCTTCTGACCCCACTAAGTTAAGCAAAATAAATACCCTTGTATGTACATCTTTATAAGAAAAGCTGCTTGTATGAAAATATTGTATTCCTGCTCAAAGATTCTCCAATTCCCTGCAATATTATGAGCAAACACAAGTGGACTGGGTCTGCGAAATGTCTCTGCCATATCAACACACAGTAATGAAGACCCTTGGAATTATGCACAAACACACACACACATATGCCAGAAATTGATGCCAGAACTTGTAATTATGCCCAATAGCAAAATAAACCACTCCTTATCAGTGTAAGAAACACTTCAAAATGACTGCACTTTGAGGCTGAACTGTACACAGCACAAGAAACTTCTCAAAATGGCTATACTTTGTGAAATAACTGTACAGTGTAAGAAATACTTTGAAATGACTGTATTTTGTGAATAAAATGTACAGAGCACAAGAAACTTTTTGAAATTACTGTATTCTGACTGCACTTTGCAAGATAACTATACTTTGCACACAGTAAACTCTTCAAAATAATTATACTGTAATAAAGCACACACTGCAAACACTTTGCACACTCTGAAATATTTCAAACAACTCTAGTTATACTTTGGATAGCTTTGGTCAATGCAAAATAGTATCTCATGTCAAAACATGGTCATTTACTAAAAAACATGCAGTTGCCTTGCTTTTTTATGCTTATTTTGCCCTTTATTGTCCTCGTTGTGCTTATTTGACTTCTTATCATGCTCATTATACTTTTCTTGTCTCGTTTTACTTTTAACATGCTCGTTATGCAAATCGGAAGTAACTCTGAACACTCACATAAGTATTTCTGATAATTCTATCAAATATCATGGTTTTGAATATTTTGTTTAATCAATAATGCATTTTCTGCCTTTTATTGGATTAGTAATGCATTTTGTGCTTTGCGAATGCTTTGTATCGGCTTCTTTACAAAATAAATCATCTATGTGAGTTTTAGTTACCTGAAGTTTGTTTTTGGACTTTTTAAAATTGTTTGAGCACTGTATCTCCCAATGTGCTCAGTGTACTTTCACCTTTAACTCTTCACCTCATGGCTTGAAGAAGTTGCACTCTTGATCCCAGTTCTGACACCATGTCACTTGTCTGGTCAGAATAAAACAGACAAACAGCTGTGGATTTGGTTCAAGCAGCTTTATTATATACAAACACACCAGGATTGAGGCTTAGTAACTTAAACTTAAATAAACGTATAAACAGACTGACTACTGCACTCATACATGTTAACACTCTGGCTGCTGTCTCAAAATGGCACTGCTTCCTGTACGTGCTCTCTATTTATATGCACTTGCTCTCACTTTGAAATGCGTCTTAAAGTTACAGTACATGCTCTGTTCTACAGGATGCATATACCGGGGGATTCATTAAAGGGCCTATCATGAACTATATGGGTTGTGCTAAAAAGACTCTGCTCCCACAAAGTGCCAGCATGTGATTCAGGGCACTTTAACTGTCATGAGGTAAGACTTCATTATCTGCTAATTTGCATGTCTTTGAATCACATTTACAACCATGAGATGCAGATTATTGCTGATCGGCCAGTCATGGTAGTAAACTGCTGCTCATGTAGACAGTGGCACCCCATTGTTACTCTCCCACAAACAAAAGTGCACAAAACATGAACACACACACACACACACACACACACACGCACACACTATACTTGTCCCTAACCTGTCTTCCCTCCCATGGTTCTCCCTAACATCTATAGTAGTTGAAGTCAGTATAACATGTATCTATTATGCCCAGTTGTCTGGTAAATCCTCTCACTCCTGATCCCCATACTGCTCTTGGTACTGTGATGGCACTTTAGGAGTAGTCTCTGCTGGTCTAGTGTATGCCCCACCCAGACCCCTGTACTACTGTTGTCACCATTATGGCACTTTAAGAGAAATCCCTAGTGGCCTAGTTTATCGATCCTACCCTGGGATCAATGTACTACTGTTGGTGCCCTTACAGCACCTCTAATCACGGTAATCTCGTGTCTACCAAATCCCCTCCACCCCCTGATCCCTGTTGTGTTGTTGATGCCATTATGGAACTTGCCTTAAGGGCATTCCCTGATGTTAAGTGGCTCCCCCATCCCTGTATCATGGTCATAGCAGGTGGTTGAACATGGCCTTTTGGTGAGGATGGCTGTGCTGATTTACACAGCTGAGCAATTTCTTGAATCACTCTGCCATGTATATGACATCCTGGAGGCGGTTCTGGGGAGAGAGCACATGGCTAATTAGTTTATGCCTCTCCCCACGGAATGGATCATTAGCATTTGGCATGACCACAGATCCAGCCCTATGTGGTGGTGCTGCACATCTTTGTGGTAGAGGACCATGTAGCACCTTGTTAGGGCAGTTGCTGAATCAGGACAAGATGCCACAACATTTACATGGAGGTGTACATGTCATGGTACCTTAATGAATATTGGCCATAGTGTTGTAACATTGGTCATACATGGCACATACTTGGCACATGATTACTCTTAAAGTGGTGTGATGGTACCAACATCACTACTGAGATTGAGGGTGGGGGAGGGGGATTTACCAGACAACCAGACATAATAGATATGTACTGAATAGATCCTTGAATGACACCTGGAGGGATACAACAGAAGTTGTATACCTTGAATTCAGTGGAGACTTGAATCATGGAAGGTATACATAACGTTTTATAAAGAAGACACACCCTGGCTATGCAAATTACATGGAAGATGTTATAAATTTACCAATTATGAATGCTTATATAAGTACAGTCTCAGATGCTGCTTACCAAGAATCTGTAAATGTGATCACATATTACTGATGACAATTTTTGCCAATGCATTCTTGATGGGATTAATATGTGATTAAAAGTAATATAGATGATACAGTGGAGAAAAGTCGAGAGAAAGTAGTGGGGTGGGTAAGGTATTGGATATATAGGTGCACTGTAGGTTTTAATCAGATAGTTCTGAACAGTGGCATTGCCAGGAGTTGTAGAGGAAGAGGTCTGATATTATGTATGAATTTTTTCTGGTTTTCTGTTTGGCAGAGGGAGATGTAGAGGAAATCCCAGATTGTTGTTATGTAGCAGGCATTTACTGAGTCACCATGAGAATTATGTGAGTCAGTTACTTTTGCCAGAACTTGTCAGATGAATGGAATGTGTGAATGGGGTCATACCAAAGAAGAGTATTGTTGAAGGATTAACATGCTTATGGATGGTAGAAGATTCTGAGTGCAGTTTTTAACTGGTTAGGTTTAAGTAGATTGGGAAAGTTAAGCCAGTTTAGCTTAGGGCTATACTATGGTGTGTTTTATGGGGAAGACCTGGTGGCAAATTTTGTACTTTTATTGTACAATTGCTCAAGTATTGTGATTAGGAATGTATCAGAGGAGGCTGAAGATAGGCTACAGTAGCTGTTCTGGCGTGGCCAGAAAAGAATCACTTGCATCTATAGAGCATTCCTAACGTTTGGTTAGTTTTTAAGCTTACTTGATGAATGTGTAGGTCAAACTTTAGGTGCTCATGAATGGTAGTACAACTCATAACACAACATAATTTAGTGTGGTGGTTACCTGATTAATGTTTATGTCAAACTTTTGGTGCTAACTAATGATAACACAACATAATTAAGTGAGGTGAACGAGTTCAGTTGTTGTGCCATCAGATGAATGAAGGGAGAGTGGGTAATGTGAGGCTGTCATAAACTTGGGAGAAAAGTGCTTAAGTTTTGCTTTTTAGGAGTTTAAGAACAGATGAGATTCTTGAAGCCAGGATTAAGTAGTTCAGAAGGAATGCTGTGTGGCTTTTTGTAGTTCAGAGATAGAAGGGGTAGAGCATATAATGGTAAGAGCCATCTGCATATCAGGTAAGGATAGCACTGGTTAGTACAGTTAACATGTCATTAATGAATATATTGAAGAGGAGTGGGCCAAGAAGATATCCTTGAGGGAAACCAAGAACGCTGGAGAGGAAGGTATATAAAGCCTTACACTTAGTATTCTATGGTGAAGGTAGGATTTGAACCAGAGGATAGCTTTGTTTGAGAGGTCTGTTTTGGAAAGTCATAGTAGCAGTAAAAAGTGAGAGAGAGTTGTGGAACTATTCATGCCAGGATCACATGGTGCTATTGGGGATCCCTGTCAGATTATATACGTTTTAAAATGTCTTAAGTCATATGGTTGGGATTATATGATCAAAGTTTTGAAACTTTGAACGCTTTGAATGAAGATCGTGGTACAGCTCGGAACGGGATATATACCCTTTTTTGAAATGTAGTGTGATCTCAGAGTTGGTATATTTAATTAGCAGGGGGCGTGAAGGGCTTACCCCCTGCGAAAATGTTAAAAGTAGAATTTCTTTTGTTTTTTATTATTATTTTTTTAATGTTCGAAGTTCTGAAACTTCAATAATATGGTCTGGGCCATATGAATTTTTAAGTTTTGGAACTTCAATAATCTGACATAGATCTGCTATTGGATATTAGTTGTGTTACTAATCATACAAGGATTATGTGGTGACATTGTGCCCTTGTATACTACTGTAACAGTTCATGTCAGGACAATGTGGTAGCATTGTGCCATTGGATACTAATTGTGTAACTATTCATGTTTGGATCACATGGTGCCATTGTGTCCTTGGATAGTAGTGTAATTATTCATGCCAAGATATGTGGCACCATTGCACCCCTGGATAGTAGTTGTGCAACTATTTATATCAGTATCACATGGTTCTGTTGTGCCCTTGGTTGCTAGATGCGTAACTGTTCATGCCAGGATCACGTGGTGCAATTGTTCCCTTGCATACTGGTAGTGTAAATGTCCATGGCTGTATCATGTGGCGTCATTGTACCATTGTCTGCTAGTTGTGTAACTATTCATGCTAGGATCACATGGTGCCGTTCTGGCCCTTAGATCCTAGTTGTGTAAATATTCATGCCAGAATCATGTGGTGCCACGTGCCCTTGGATGCTAGTTGTGTAACTGTTCACAACAGGATGATGTGGTGTCCTGTTGGTCCTGAATGTTTGATGTGCAACGTTTATGCCATGATCATGTGGTGCAATTGTTCCCTTGCATACTGGTAGTGTAATTATCCATGCCTGTATCATATGGTGCAATTGCTTCCTTGGATACTGGTTGTATAACTATCCATGCCAGGGTCATATGGCACCATTGTGCCCTTGGATGCTAGTTGTGTAACTATTCATACCAGGATCACATGGTGCCACTGTACCCTTAGATACAAGTTGTGTAATTGTTCATTGCAGGACCATGTGGTGCCATTGTGTCATTGGATGTTAGTTGTGTAGCTATTCATACCAGGATCACATGGGCCACTGAGCCCTCGGATACTAGTTATGTAATTATTCATGTCATGATCATGTGATGCCATTGTTCCCTTGGATGCTAGTTGTGTAACTATTCATGCAAGGGTCATGTGGCACCACTGTGACCTTGGATGCTAGTTGTGTAGCTGTTCATACCAGGATCACATGGTGCCATTGTGCTTTAGATGCCAGTTGTGTATTTATTTATGGAGAATCACGTGCTGCCATTATACCCTTAGATACTGGTTGTGCAACTATTTGTGTCAGAATCACATGGTGGGGTTGTGCCCTTGGATACAAGTGGTGTAACTATTCATGCCAGGATCACATAGTGTTATTGGATATTAGTTGTGTAACTAATCATGCAAAGATCACATGGTGGCATTGTGCCCTTGTATACTAGTGTAACCATTCATGACAGGATAATGTGGCACCATTGTGCTCTTGGATACTAGTTTTGTAACTGTTCATGCCAGGATAATGTGGTGCCATTATACACTAGAATATTGGTAGTGTAGCTATTTATGCTAGGATCACATGGTGCCATTGTGTCCTTGGATATTAGTTGTGCAGCTGCTTATGCCAGGATCATGTGGTACAGTTTGTTTGGATACTGGTTGTGTAAACTATTCATGCCAGGATCATGTGGTGCCTTTGTGCCCTCAAATCCTAGTTGTGCAACTATTCTTGCCAGGATCAGTTGGTGCCTTTGGGCCCTTAGATAGTAGTTGTGTAACTATTCATGCCAGGGTCACGTGGTACCTTTGTGTCTTTGGATACTAGTTGTGTAATTATCCATGCCAGGATCAGGCGGTGCCTTTGTGCTCTTGGATACTAGTTGTGGAACTGTTCATGCAAAGATCATGTGGAGCCCATGTGTTCTTGAATGGTAGTTGTGTAACTGGTAGTTTAGTTTAGTCAGGATAAATCTATTTGTATGGGGTGTTTACTCAAAACCGTCTATAGCAAATGGGAGATGGGATCTTATAATTTTAGCAAAGACATGTTGGCATGCTACATGACAGAACAAGATGGATGAGTTAGATATTTCAATCACTACTAATGTGTTCAAAGTTAACAAGTAGGGTAATTGATTAGAAATTTAAGGAAACATGGAGAATACTTTGCAGAGAAACATCTACCAGTGTAAGATGATAAAATGAGTACAACTTAAATTGATATGAGGTTAGGCCAACACATCACTTGAGTGGTATTGCAAGTTAGCAGTACTATTGATAATACTGACACAGTCGTTTATTTTAGGAACAATATGGCAATAGAGGCTGGGGAGTGAAGTCACATAGGCTTATATATGAGAAAGGCAAGCAAGAGTTGTCAGTTGTCTAACAGCTGTTGGCAAGGATAAAACTATTGTTTGATATTGTGCAGTACACCTTGCTGTTAGACAACCTATTTACTTAGGAGGTTTGGGCAGTCCAGAAAGGAAAAAAGCAAGCTAACAGCATTCCAACATTTTTTCAATGCATAATCTTAATATACATTTTATTTTTAATGTTAATTAATCTTTGCCAGTTCAAATTGATTGCATTATTCTCAGTTATTTAAAAAAACATAGAGTAAATCTCGCATTATATTTTAATTAATTTGACAGATGAGCCACAGTACAACAATCTGCATAGTCTAACTCCTGACACTTCTCTTGTGTGACAAATACATAGAAATTGTAATATATTCTATTTAATAAATCAATGGACATTCTACAGGATCGGGGCAGTTTTTCTTGGCTGATGTGGTACTTGTCACATCTTTACGCTGTTGAGTGACAAATGATTTTATCCTTTGTTTTGTGCTTCTAATCTAGGTAGAAGAATCCCTGACTACTAAACTGGTATCTACATTTTCCTGCCTCCTATACTCAACATTGCTGTGTATAATGTGCTGTATTATGTTTAACCTCTGTATTGTATGTTATTGAAAATATAATTATGTTTTGCAAGTCTCTAAGTAAAACAACATGCAATCAATAGCATGTCAGTGCAGAAAACATTGAATGCTGAATATATTGCACAGTGAAAGCTGAAGGCACAAACAGTGACTTTGATGCTGACAATTGGACATCATAAGCAGTGTGCAATATCATTATATATATTTTGTATCAGCAAGCATATCAGAAACAGTGTCTACAATTATGTTTTTTTTCTTGTACAAATGCAATTTCTACATATTTATTTGTGTAATAATTTTGTTACTCATTTGAATTTAATAAAAATAATTATATTAAAAAAAAAGAGAAACACAGTCCCCGGGATTCATGAAGCTTGCGCCAGGCGCAGGCATAGCATAGGTGGTGTAACGCCAAATATGGCCGCCGAGCAATTCAGGTACAATCCAATTCCATGTGCACTACCAGCGTATGCCAGATCTGCGCAGCCCTTAGCTCAGGTATGCTACTCACCCCATGCGCAGTACTGCACCATGCAAATGAAGGTACATAGCGATTCATGAAGTGGTGCAGGCGTAGCATAAGCCCACAGAAATGTAAACCAAAAAAAAGGTTTACATTTTTCCAAACAGAACATCGGAGCTATGAAAGCAGACCAGACTCATGTATTACAAAGTTAACATATGCCAATGGCTAAATATACAGCCAATGGCATAAGAAAAGATGCACAACACCTAAAAAACAACATTTAATGTCATGTCCACAGTAACGCAAAGTACAACCGCAGGGCATGTGTGCACAAACGGGAACACAAGGAAAATATACACAAATGTCATAAAATCGCAATGTAATACAAATCATGATTTCACCATAATACTCAATGGTATGCATGGTACACCACAACCAAGCTGCAAGGGTTGCTAAGGGTCTGTGACAGTGTTCGGCGTGGTAACTATGAATTAGTAGTCAATGCAATGCAAATGAGGCAAGTAATAGTGAATCGCAAACATCCCGCCGGACTAAGGGTGTACCATACGGAGCAGCGCTACAACACCGAGGAGTGGTTTGGAGGTATACATGACATCAGCAGTGGGGAGTACCACCGTAGCTGTAAGCACATTGGAGCAATGCAAATCCAGCCTGCCCGTTGCTAAGCAAAGCCGCAGGATAGGGGTGGGGATGTAGGTATAGCATCATTTAGCTGAGAGCACATATGGTGCCCGAAAGCACATGTGTACATGGATGAAAACGTGCCCAAAACCCGGTAAGCGGACGCACCCGCCGCGCACCATATCACAAACAGGAAGGTTAGGGGAAGAAAATAAGGAAATGCCACAGTAGGGTAATTGGAGTACAACTGAGCAATTAACACCTATTAACTCACAGTGGGCAATCGATGGCAGCTAACAAGTCTGCTCACAGCAATCTGTAGAACAGTATAGGGGAGGTGTCAGATTGCAAAGAAAAGAGAACTGTCATAGCAGAGCAAAGCAAACCTACAGAAGATCGGCCATAGAACACATTTCGTAAGATAAGCCAGGTTTTGGAAAGTACAAATGAAAGCAGGCTGCTGGATGCATGCCAGAAAATGGGAGAGGAAACATTAAGAAATGTTAAGGGAAGGGCAAGAGGTAATCCACGGCAGCCAAATGTAATTCAACACCAAAGGCCCCACAATAGCAGTACCTGTGGTAAAACACATAAGATACCCTGTAGCTCCGATGGTACATACACACCCTATGGCATCATCAGTGTTCACAACACAATAGTATAAAGTGTGAAGGCACCTCACACACACCTGTGTATTCCCAAACACTGCACCATCGGTGTAAACAGACGGGGAACTTTTACACTGTACATGTTGGGAGCTGCCATAGCTGTGATTCATCACCATGTGTTAGAGACTGAAGGTGTTGTGGAGGATGATGCTGACAACCACCACAGACCCCGGAGGAGGAGAAGAGTGTTCAGACCAAGGATAACCTACCAGGGGCTACATGATCTGGAGATAGTAGAGTGTTACAGGGTGGACAGAGACATCTTACAGCAAATAGTTGAGCTGTGCCGGCCACGCCTGAGATCCAGAAACAACAGAGGGGAACCCATCCCAGTGGACATGAAGGTATGTGTAAGCTTGCGAATACAGGTACCTTTCAAAGGCCAACTGGAGATATAATGAGGATCTCACAGGCATCAGCATCCAGTGTGCTACACCAGTTCCTGGATGCTATGTTACCACATGCCAATGAGCATATATACTTCCCTCGAACTCAGGAGGAGTTGGCCAGCAATATGCGTCTCTTCCACCAGGTGGCACACTACCCGGAGCTACTGGGTGCGATAGACTGCACACACATACATATCAAGTCACCACCTGGTGAGCATGGTAGGCGCTACATAAACCGCAAGGGATACCACTCCATCAACTGCCAGGTCATGTGTAATGCCCAGGGCATTATTATGGATGTGTGTGCTGGCAGCCCTGGAAGCTACCATGACTCCCACATCTGGCATGCCTCACAGCTGTATCAGGTATTTGTCAGGAGGGACATCCCACATGGCCACCTTGTGGGGGATGCTGGCTATGCACTGGAGCCATGGATGATGACTCCCATCAGAAATGCACACACACCCATGCAAGAACGCCATAATTAGGCACATGCACAAACCAGAATCATCATAGAGCATGTGTTTGGGATGCTGAAATCATGGTTCCGTTGCTTGGACATATCTGGTGGAGCCTTGCAGTACTCTCCAGGCATGTGTGCCCACATCTTCATAGTATGTGCCATGCTACATAATATGATACTGCGGAAACAGCTGCAGCAGGGACATAATGGTGAAGGCCCTCACAGCCTACCGCAATTGCCAAGGCCATCACAGGCACAGAGGGTTCAGACCATGAACACCCTGTGCCAGCCCCAGTAGGCAGAGGTGTGCCCAATATGCCCATGCCTTGGCAAAGAGGGAACGTATAGCACATACACTGACAGTGTAGGCCCCTATGGACTGACACACCTCTCCACCTGCACACACAGTAAACTGGATGGCACACACACATGACCAACTGTAAATCGTAATGTATAGGTGGCCTACTGTGTGAATCCTACATAGGCAGCCCTCAACCATTGCACACACAACAGCTATTGGAACAAGGAATGTCAACACCTGAACAGTACACGCATCTAACAGCATATGTTGATACTGTATGTATAGGTTCCTAGGTACATTGGTAGGTACATGCCCGATTGTCAGAGGCCATTCATCAACCGAGGCAAACCGTGTCTGCTGTTGCCACCACATCGATTAACCAACTGTCCCTCAGTGGAGCAGAGCCAATTGCAGGATCCATGTGTGTAATCACTGTTCCCCACACACTCTGCATGGCTTATCTGGTGTGTTAATGAGGGGCTCCATATAATGTAATCAGGGATGTAGTGGCAAAGCATGGGGAGTACCCATGACAGGTATCTGTCACCCCAGTATGCTCCACCTATGGTTGTGTGAATTATTATTATTATATTAATATTATAATAATATTAATTATTATTATAGTGTGTGGCTCACTGTGACATACATTCCCAATGCTGGAGCACATCCATTAAACAACACTTGGACATACCATTAATAGGTCTCATCCATATGTAAACTAACTGAGTTACACATTTGATTGCAGTATGGAGTAACAGCCGTAGTACAGTCCACATACAAAACACCATAACACGTGTACAAATCCCAGATGCCCAAGTGGTAAATGCACTGACTGTCGTGCATGTTCCTGGTCCCACGTTCTGCAAGGGACGTTACATAATTCCGAAGGCACGAATAATGGATGTTGGATGCAGGTCATCAGATCAGGTTTAGCACATGTCAGCGGGATTATGCATTGGCAAGTGCTGGTAAGCGTCGTCTAAACATGACTATATGGATATGCGCGAAACAGGGCTAAGCTTTTCTGAATATCGCGTAGATCACGGTGAACGATGTCCAGAACAGGTGAAACTAGCATTATTCACCCCTGTACTAATAGTGCCCGCTCTGAAGGGTAAAACGACCACTGCCAGGAGTAGATCACACAATCATGTACACAATCACCTAACACTAAACTACCCGAGATGTACCAACGGCAGGTGTGTATTGTGACAGGTTAAAACACAAACATGCAGAGTCCAGGAAACAGTATACACCGACATGTACACAACGAAAGGTGTGTTCTCCCTCTCACTCTCTCTGTCTGTAGATATATATATATATATATATATATATATATATATATATATATATATAATAGAGATAGAAAGGGTGATAGAGAGATATATGTTGATATATACGTATTCACCTATATCTGCAAATATATAGATAGGTCAACGACATGTACACAACCATGGAGGTACAAATAAATAGGATACTGCCAACTATCGAATGTGTCACATACCGACACGCGTAATCACGAGGCTTAAAGACCGAAAGACCACAGTACTGGAACACTAGAACCGAGAGTAATATTATCACGATGTTAAGGGACATTTAGTTATCGCTGCCGGTGCTGCGGTCCAGGTAGGGACTGTGTTCAACTGTGTTTGTGATAGCTGTAGTCTGTGTATGTGTGTGTTGAGGGTGCCGTGTGCGTTTCCGTGGGACTGTAATGTGTGTGTGTGTGTTTGCATTGTGTGTCTGTTAGTGCTAACTCGGAGGTAGATCATTACGGTAGGTGTGGTCATAGCTGGCCGTAGGCATATGGTTACCACCTGTCCCACTTTGAGGGACAGTCCCTCCCTGGGCAGTTGTGTCCTGACAAAAAATATTAAAAAGGGCAAATGTCTGAGATTGTAGGACATAATTATGTCCCATATATTATGTAATAGTTGCATTAAATAATTATGCCTGTATCTAAAATACGGAAATGTTACATGAAACATGATAAGTAGCTAAAGTGCTACAAGATTAAGTATGTATTCAGGATAAAAGTATGTTCTATCCTGTGTACTGACCATGGGTATGTGTCGGCCTGTAAACACCGATGTGTGTCCTGCAAATGTCCCACTATGGCCATTTGAAAAGGTGGCAACCCATGCCAAAGAGTTTTGGTCACCAACACAACTGCAATGAGTGCAAATATCTGTGACAGAAATACACGAGACAGCTGTCATTTAGTAAGATTCCCTTACATATCGATGTATTTCCAGAGGTATTGAAGTATCAACCTCACCTGCATGCTTATATAGAAACCAATTAACAATGGCTCAATGTATAAGCCCATAACAACCATAGTTTCAGTCTACTAAATGATAGGTCTTCAATTAGGGAAGGAGCCCACACACATATATGGAATATGTAGAAATACAGTCCCCACAAACCTGTATATGCTATGTACACCCACCTACATCTTTCCCACACCCGAAACAATTGCAGTACAGACTGTAATAACATCACAAACATCCACTCACTCAATTACATCTGCAGAAGCGTTAACATACCTTGTGAGAGACACATTTGTAATGGCACCATGTGAAATCATAACTCTTGTATAATGGAACAGATGGCGATGTTACAGGTTTTGTTTGCAGTAGTCCCTTATCAGACTGTTGAGATGACAGGTACACTCACATGTAGAACCACATACTCTAGCAGTACAGACTGTAATAACATCACAAACATCCACTCACTCAATTACATCTGCAGAAGCGTTAACATACCTTGTGAGAGACACATTTGTAATGGCGCCATGTGAAATCATAACTGTTGTATAATGGAACAGACGGCGATGTTACAGGTTTTGTTTGCAGTAGTCCCTTATCAGACAGTTGAGATGACAGGTGCACTCACATGTAGAACCACATACTCTAGCCATCACACACAATCCACGGGGGACATGAATTCAAAATATCCATGTCTCTCCAAATAGCAGTTGCAATTCCTCACAACAAAACACATACAGGCCGTCTCCCCGAAGGTAGGGCAAAAGGGCAACGCCCAAGTGGAGAATTCAATTATACCCCACTGTTGCCGCGTAATTGGCGAATGGAGTAGCTGCACAGCTGATGTGTATGTAATAATTTACTCAGGAACACCAACTGGCGGTAGGATACCACATGTTACAGGTATCGACGTATATAAGGCTGCCTTGCCATACATTCAAACCATATGCTCATGCCATAGAACTGTTTAAACAGTAAAGGTGTAAGAAAGATATTTACGAAGACTCGGAATGCTAACAAGGTATGTAGAACACTCAGTATGTTAGTGTATGTAGAGCCTGTTTTGTATTAATTAAAGTGTACACAATGCATAAAGTGGGAAACGGTATTATGTAGTGATGTCTTGTTGAGCATAGTAACGCTTGTAGAAATTGTGTGTCCTGCTGTGGGCCACAAGGTAAACATCTCATACACCACAAGAGATGCTACATGAGGGCTTTAAACACAACAATTCCACACCACCCACCGTCAGTGGTAGGGTTTGTCCAACAAGTACGTGCCATAGCAGGGGATAGTATAGGTTGATATACTGTCACAGTAGGCATGTGCATGGGCATATAACGAGAATAACATGCCTAAGGTGGTCCTGCTGTGCAAGTATGCTTTGCATTATGGGATAATGTTTAAAATATGTTTAATGTACAATATTGTAGGTAGATATGTCAGATATTTTACACAGCATAACTGTTATATCATGCAAACAAAAGGTATCGTCTATTGGCATGTACAATACACAATAACAGGATACATATGGCTTGTAGTCATGGGACACTATAACAGCATGATAGCTAACTGAAATGGAAGAGCTACTCAATTATCCATGCACAAAGGACATGTAATAGCTTCACAGGTTCATAGTGAGGTACTATGCTGTCTGGCCAAGTCCATGTGTAAGCCCAACAACAGTGTTTTCACCGGCGGCACCTCCCTAGGGTAGTGTCCTGTCTGTGAACAGCAGAGCCATGTGTTACCTGCACCTGTGTACAGTACAGCCACTGCAGTGATCCCTGGCATACATGTGTGTTTCCCATCCATCCATCCATCGAGGTATCTCATGAAGAGTGCTAGTGAGTGTCCCTGCTTGATGTACATAGGAATCATGTTCCAAAGCATGGTGAGTGTCTGGTTCGGCAGTGTATCCCTCAAGCATGTCCCACTCATCATTGTGTTTGTGCACATATATGTGAGCATGTTGCTCTCAGTGGCTTTTGCCTATGTTGCTTATGTGGAGTATATCCATAAATATTGTTGTGGACATGGGCCCTGTATGTTCAGTAGAGGTCACCCCTGAGTATGCAGTATGCAAATGTGTACAGTCATAGTGTCCATAGTTGTGCCGCATACGTCATCCTTTGGAGGTCAATAATCCTCATGGTGTGTTAATGTTGTGGTATGTAAAGCAATTCCTGTTCTGTAAGTGTACACCCCAAAAGGGGAGTTGTACCCTTGAACGTGTGTCATATGTCAGGAGTATAGAGGTACAATGGGTGCCTTTGTTCCAGCTACAAACCCATTACAGATAAGGGTGGCCACGTAGAAGGATATCCACGCCACATTGGCAATATGGTTATCAAAGTAGTGGGTGCTATATACGTGTATACTAAGACCCTGTATAATGTCACATGTATGTAGGGGACTACCACCTATGTGATAGTCAGTGGGTGATTGGTGTAATCCAAAGGGGATGTCTATGCACCTTGTGTCATGCAGCTTGAGGCCATGTTATTGATATCAGATATCCGTCACAGTGACACCCTTATGGAGGGTGTCTGTATCAGCTGGTGGATCAATCATGGCTCCTTGTTTGCAGTTGTCTGGAAACTATTCAGGGAAAGTCCCTCTGTGCTAGCATGTACCTCAGGGAAGCATATACCGAACATGAGGGGCCCTATGACCGAGGACTGTGGCACACCACGTGTAACTGAATTACAGTAGGTACCACGGTATGCTACCCACATTGTGTGGGTCCTGTCCGTGAGCCACTTTGCATAACATCCCGAGACGTAGGAGTCAATGTGCAGGTGTATGTGTAAGTTGTCAATACCAGAATGAAGAACGGTGCTGAAAGCCAATGAGAGGACAATGTAGGCTGTGTGGACCCCCTTACCATCATCAACTACCCTGGTAACTGTATCAAAGGAGTCCACCAGGTGTAGGAGCCATGGTCTGGCCCTAACAAATCCACCCGGGTGGCATCAAAGGTCTGAAGGCCACCAATGTCTCTGTGAATGACTTCCATGATGATGTGCCCCATAGTCTTGCAGAACAGTCCAGTCAGGCGTATAGGGCAATAGTCCCTGTGGTTCATTGTGGTGCCACCTGTGTGGAGTGTGATAACTGTTGCTGTGCACCATTCAGGGGCCACAATGTCTGATACAAGGCTATTACTGAATCTGGTGGCCAAGTGGGGAGCCATGTCATTCTGAGGTTTGTGTAAATCACAGCCTGGGATGCTGGACGGTCACATGGAGTCTGTGTTCCAGGCCTTAGAGAGTGCAGGTTGGAACTGCGTAGTTGTGACCGCAGGGACTCTGCATTGTTCCTGTATGGATTTTGGCCCTGTAGGGAGTGAGAGGGTGTAAAGTTAGCATTGAACCTATCTGCCACGATGTTGCCAATAGCAGTGTAATGTTCCTGCCTAACCGTCGTATGTCAGAGCAGATGTGGGTATTGCCATTGAGTACTGACATACCTCCATAATGCTTTGTGGTAGTCCTTGGAATGTGTCACAGTAATGTTTATGTAGCTAGCTTTGGAGGATGTGATAAGGGATCCCAGATTCCTACTGAGGCTGACCAGTGAGCTACCCACCCATGGGATTGTACTCCACTTTGCAACAGCCTCCACCTTCTGTTGTACATTATGTGCATGGAACTGGACCCCCAGAGTGGTGTCCATTATCTGGTGGGTACCATCATGGCTCTGTTTGGGATAGCATGATCCATGCAGTCGTGTAAGTGCTAATGAAGTGCACTGGTGTATGTTTCAGCGTTTGTAAGTGCATTGTCCATCTGCACGGGTGTCATGACGTTTACTACCACTGTCATAAGACGTCTGAAGTAGGCGTTGTAGAAATCTTGTACTGTGTATTCCGTGAAGGGTGTGATGCCGGGATGTGGATAACAAGGGTGATTGGCATATGTTCGGAAACTACCAATGAGGGGATAACCCCAGATGTGGAACACCAGTCACATGTTGGTAATGTCCATGTCTAGGATATTGTTGGTCTTGGTGGTGGTGTGTATGGGTTGGTCCAGCCGAGTGGAGGTTATCAATCCCAGAAAGCATTGGCCTAATGTGTCGGTACATGAGTAGGTATCCCAGTTAAGTGTGGGGTAGTGTCAGTCTCACATCAGTAGTACCTGTCTGAACCCTACTGTCCAGTACACCAAGAAATGAGGGCTGGTAACTGTGGGGTATGTTGTTGAATCCGTAGCAAGTTACAATGTGTATAGCAGTTCTGGCCACAGTTAGTTGCATGTGGATCATGTCTGATGCATTGTGCTAAGGAACCAGCCTGGAGGTGTGTACATCCTTGTGAAATATGGACACACCTCCGCCTTGGGTGTTCCGGTCCTGGTTATATGACTGAAAGGTGTGGTCTGCGTGTAACCTGTCAGTGCAGGTGTGTTCTCCGGAGCCTAGAGGCAGGTCCCAGTCACTGCAGACATATCAAAATGGTCCATTATAAGGAGTACCTCGCCTGAGTGTGTTAGAGATGAAGATGTCAAGCATTGAGTAACAGTACCCCAGGTTTTGCTTCGCTGTTCCTGTTCTGGTGGTGAATGCTATTGGAAACTGTCCAAGACAGGCAGTATAGGAGCAGCAAGAGCCTTACATGTTATCTGTACTCCCAGGGCTGACAAGTGTAGGTCATCTGTGCCAAAGCATCGTGTTTTGTTGACCATGTCATTCAAAGCAGACAGATACTGGATGCCTGTGGAATGACAGCAGAAACATAGGCAACTGTTGAAGTGAAACATTCAGTCGTTGTACAGTGGTATCAGTCTGGATGAATGCAGAATGCTTTTCAGAGCTTCGGCGATACCTTCTGGGCTACAAGACCGGAGAGCTATTGCATGTCCCTGTACATGTAGTCCAGAAAGTTACATCTCAGGGCAGTCTCACTAACATGGAGGATGACAGTCAAATTGTACCTGGTGAGGTGTGGCATGGGTGCATAGGTCATGTTGCGGATCCTGTTACCCAACAGCCAGATGTAAGTGACTATCGCCTTGTGTAGCCTGCTGAGTGGGACATCAGTGTGACCGCCTACAGAGTCACCTATGACCAGTGTGTTGGGTATGTTGTGACACCCTATTGGCTGTAGTTGATGGGCACACATGGGTCTGTGGGCTATAAGTAATTGGTGTTGTGTTTGGTGATGGGGGCTGCCTCTGTTGCTTACACAGAGAGTATGGAGAGGTTCTGCAAATGTTGTAGTCATACTATGTGTGGCCTGTAGTGGTGGAGATCTACTGAGACTATGTGATGAGTAGGGTGTGTTGCAAATGTTAAACATCCCCACATGAATGTCAGGTTCAGTCTGGGTTGGTGAGAGCATTACCCCCAGCATGGCTACATATGTGCATCTCCCACAGGCTGTAGTGTCATATGTTGGGAGGTGAGCATTGACTGTGTACATGAGACAATTGCTCTATTGCCTCATGTTTGCCATATTCATCATATAGACAGGCAGTAACATTGGTAAGTGACACTTGGACATGCCTGTATTTTCAACTACGTCTCACAAGATATGTGAGTTACGTGTGTACAACAGCTTTTGTACTGTAAGCAAGCTGGAAGTGTAAGAACAGACAGTGTACTTGTAAGAAATGAGTTGGAATGGGTGCTATAGTAATTAGTAGCTCATGAAGTGCTTACATGTTCTCAACAAGTGCTGAGCATGAATATGCAATACAGATAGGGTGTTGGATAATATAAACCCACTGCAACCCACAAGCGGAGACGCCAGTCATAATTGGAGGCACTGCACTATTACCCTGCTGAGTATGGTCTGCAAGTCTATGAACCTTTATCAACCTAGATGTTAGCAGTACAAATGTAGATGACAGTACGGATGATTTCACACTGCATAGCATACCTGTGACAGGTCATAGGACATCATCACCCATACTGTGTTCCAGCTACACTGAGTATACTAGATGTACCTTTGTATGTCACAGGAGTGGTCTACCAGTGGCCTGTTGACAGAAGCAACACTACAAAAGGTGTCTGAGTGACATGTGCATATCACACCAGTGGCAGCTACAGTAAAACAGGGTTAATGTTTTGTACTCCCGCTCATTGTAGCCCATACCACACAGACAAATGGGAGGCATCTGCGTATGTAAGGATGTGAATGGCCATGACCTAGGAGCAATAGCTTTCTCAGTGTTGTGGACAACATACAGAATGGGCTTTGTGGGTGAGGTGCGTCCCCCCTCATTGTAGCCCATACCACACAGACAAATGGGAGGCATCTGCGTATGTAAGGATGTGAATGGCCATGACCTAGGAGCAATAGCTGTCTCAGTGTTGTGGACAACATACAGAATGGGCTTTGTGAGTGAGGTGCGTGACATATGTGCACAATCTGACAGCTGATAATAGCATTGTCACCGCTAGGTGAATAACCCTGTACCCATTAACTACCACCTAGGCAGCGGTCAACATTATGGACACTGTGTGTAAGGGATGGTGCTGTGCAGTTCACCTCCCTGAGCTGGTGACGTCTCCAGGCCTATTAGGTAGTCATACGAGGCACCTATGTCATGACAGGGTGCCATCCATGAGCATGGAGATCATTGGACAGGCAAACTCAGCACTCGGGTGACCAATATCGCATCACATATCACCCTTAAGGGGTATTGGCCATGCGTGGATGGGCGATACCAGCCTTCACAATCCTCACCCCCACTATGCAGCATGCTGGCTACCTTACATAAAGACATGTGCTACACTGTGATGTTGGACATGCTACACATACATATCCTGATCTGAAAGACATACATCATGGACAGCCACCGTCCTACTACAAGGATCGCCACATGCTGGACAGATCCCTGTGCCATACATGTTACGTACTCCTGCTATACCATGCAACCCTGTCCATCAAAGCTGCATGTCATCTCTGTCATACATGGTGCGATGACCGCATGGTAGATGTATAATTAACTGTCTGCATCAGTAATGTGGCACTGATGCACCTGGCAGTGGCAAAATGGCTGTTGGATACAGCTAGAAAACCTTGCCCATACATGCTATAGTTGATAACCATCCCTGCGAATAACGTCCGGCTAGCCATTGTCCCATGTGTATCACATGTGCAACACAGGCGATAAGTGGCAGGATGTTGAACTGCTGTACAATGCCATGTAGATGTATATGGCAAAACACATGCATGTAAAGGTTTCTGTGCGCATGTGTGCATTGTCACTGCTCATGTCCGTTAAGGCAGTGTATGTGTTGATATGTGACATATACACCGCATCAAGGTCAACAGCATTACTGTGGACATATCCAGGCATGTTCTGATAGGTAAGAACACCAGTACAGGCAAACAGACATGCCTACATCAAGACAGCATTCACATCGTGTATGAGAAATGTAATGAGGTGACACATATATGGTGATGATATCCAGTGCACAACGGGTGTTACATGTGTATGACACAAACATGTCAGTCGTGTCAGTGTCATGACAATTTGCAAAGATAACTGTTCATATGTACTAGATGTAATATGTATGTGCAGCTATATCTCTGTACATCTCTGCGATACTGTGACCTGTCTCCATCATTATGTCTTCCAGATAATGTCACATTTACGCCTGCCAGTATATAGCTGCCTGGAGTGATGCCCTCATCCCATACCTCCATGATAACTATGAGGTGTTGTTCAGCCATGTGCCACAGCATGCCCAGCAGCATGACAACCTGTGGCAGGAACTACACAGGAGGGTTAATGATGTGGGCGGCCATAACTGCACCTACCAGCAGGTGCGCAGACACTGCACGGACCTGATACGACATGCGAAACAGAGTGCCAATGCAATCGCCAGGGAACAAGGTGGAACAGGTGGTGGGCCACCAACCCAGCCCCCACTCACACCCACCGAGGAGCTACTGGCCAGCCTGGGGACACCCTCAGAACAGCACCCACAAGCACTAGCTGCCATCGTGGAGGTGGGTGTCTCCCAACCACTGAGCCTGGAGTTGCCTGGTAAGTCACTACTGCACATACTATAGTATGCTACCCTGTGTATGCACACATTTGCATACTATATGCTATTGTACAGGCGAATGTGTTAACTTGCACAGTGCACCCTGTAGCTGTCATACTGTCATGGATAATGTTCAAACTACTGTGTCACCCTTATACAGGTACCTCTGGTGTGCCGCACAGACATCAGTCCATTGCAGGTGAGACAGTTATCAGTATCAGGCATGTTAATGCATATATCTATTCGCCATGTGGCCAATTAACACATGTACACATAACGTATGGTCCAGTCACGATATACAGGTTGCATCTGTCATCAAGCACACTGGCTACCCATGTGCAATATATACAAACTAAATGAAACACCAACATGAAACCACAGTATCTGTCATTGCTAGATGTGTGGACAGCTGTGCATACAATGGTGGAGGTGTTGTTCAATGTAGACATATGTACTATACATTGGAACAACACATGTGTGGTACGCAAACAGTACCACCCAGTGAGCTTGGATATGGGCAGCCCACAGGATTCACCATTGTGTAATATGCCCCTGCAATGGATGCACACATTGTGATGTGCCATCTGACAAGTCCCAGACATGTAGTGTTCCGGCTGCAATATTGTCGCACTATCCCATAATGCATATCCCACATACCAAACATACACCTCTTTGTCTGCATAACCCTGTGGACAGTGACATATCTGACATCTATGGGTGTATGTCATATGGGACAACACAGACATGTGAGATAGATGGCTATCACAAACATTTGGCCAACACATGTTCACACATGGCCATGGAGGATGGCCAGAGACATGTAGCCACACAGTAGATGTGATGTGTATACACCCTGTTGCATATTGTCCACACATGGTCCAACTATAGCCTTAGTTGACTGATTATATAGTTGATGTGGAACACTGGACATCCTAAAAGCCCGTGCACAGCTTGTGGAGGTGTCACTTAATTCATCCATATAAGATGTGTTGAACATCATGACTGTGTCATAGCATGGCAGTAGTCACCTGTACTATCATGTACTGTACTATACTGTCATGGATAATGTTCAAACTACTGTGTCACCCTTATACAGGTACCTCTGGTGTGCCGCACAGACATCAGTCCATTGCAGGTGAGACAGTTATTAGTATCAGGCATGTTAATGCATATATCTATTCGCCATGTGGCCAATTAACACATGTACACATAATGTATGGTCCAGTCACGATATACAGGTTGCATCTGTCATCAAGCACACTGGCTACCCATGTGCAATATATACAAACTAAATGAAACACCAACATGAAACCACAGTATCTGTCATTGCTAGATGTGTGGACAGCTGTGCATACAATGGTGGAGGTGTTGTTCAATGTAGGCATATGTACTATACATTGGAACAACACATGTGTGGTACACAAACAGTACCACCCAGTGAGCTTGGATATGGGCAGCCCACAGGATTCACCATTGTGCAATATGCCCCTGCAATGGATGCACACATTGTGATGTGCCATCTGACAAGTCCCAGACATGTAGTGTTCCGGCTGCAATATTGTCGCACTATCCCATAATGCATATCCCACATACCAAACATACACCTCTTTGTCTGCATAACCCTGTGGACAGTGACATATCTGACATCTATGGGTGTATGTCATATGGGACAACACAGACATGTGAGATAGATGGCTATCACAAACATTTGGCCAACACATGTTCACACATGGCCATGGAGGATGGCCAGAGACATGTAGCCACACAGTAGATGTGATGTGTATACACCCTGTTGCATATTGTCCACACATGGTCCAACTATAGCCTTAGTTGACTGATTATATAGTTGATGTGGAACACTGGACATCCTAAAAGCCCGTGCACAGCTTGTGGAGGTGTCACTTAATTCATCCATATAAGATGTGTTGAACATCATGACTGTGTCATAGCATGGCAGTAGTCACCTGTACAGCTTCCACAGACATAGACGCCACATCAGGCCACAGATACCGTACATTTCCCTAGCTGCTGCTGGACATCACTGGCAGCCGTGCATCTCATGTGTGTGGTACATAAATGTCATGTGGGACATGGTGCATTGACAAGTCTGTCATGTGTGGACACGGTTGCCAGGCAGCTAAGACATTTTAGTAGTTGTGCAGGGGTGTCATCCGTAGGTCTTCCAGTGACCTGTCACATGACACAGCATGGTTTAGTGTGTATACACCTCAGCGACGTGGGTCACAATCCACAGTAGTTATGTAATGTGTATGCACGCAGTCATGGCTATGCACTGTGTGTGTATTACACACTGTATAGCAATATAGGTGCCTCATGATGCCATGCAATGGCACAGTGTCTGTACTTCACACTGTATAGCAATGTTGATGCCTCATACTACCCTTCAATGCTCATGCGCATCTGCTAAACGTGCTTTCTATCTGTAGGGCATACAGACAACACTGCAATGTGATACCCATTACACCACTGTACATGTGTCAGGACACCATTGTGTCAGACATGTATGCATGTCAATGCACACTTCAGCAGATTACATGTCATACTACATGTCAATGTCAAGGTCACATCAGCCATATGTACTGTTAACCTGTGCTGGTCCTCATGGTGTATCACAGGGATGCATGCTTACTACCATGATTGTGTGAACTGCATGGCTTCTGATATGACACCTGCTTGCTGTTGTGTGCAACACAGGGAGGTATGCTAACTACCACTATTAATGTCTGAGCTGTATGCCGTCTGCTGTATCACATGCATGCTGCATGCCGTCTGGCAAATCACATGCATGGTGTGTCTGTGTGCCTATTGTAATGTACAGTCTTTCTTTGCATTCACAGGTGATGTAGGTGCGTTACCCTCATGCAGTCCATCTGATGTTAGTGTCCCCACAGATACTAGCAGTGATGAACATATGCATAAGGTGTAGGCAGGGTTGTCAGGGGCTGAATCTGTGCCAATGGTTGTCATCCCAGCTATGTACCCCTCTTCCCCTCACACAGTTCTCATGCCAACTCATACCCCTTCACCAGTGGCCATAGAGGAACGACAGTCAGCGTGTGTTAGCTTGGAACAGGAACGTGTGGTGGCTACAGAAGGTGTGTCTCCACACCATGGTGTCAGTGTAATGACTGCAGATGTGCTACACAGGCATAAGGCCAGTGCTGCTCGTAGGAGGACCTCTGGCAGACATGCACCTGCAGGACAGAGTGCAGCAGCCGGTGTCACCAGACGCATGTTCCAGACTGTAATGGCGGCACAGGCACGTGCTGAACAGCAGAACACAGAAGGGCAGAGGCTTCAGAGGGCTGCTATCTGTTCTTTAAACAACAACATCCAGGCATTGGCAAATGCTTAACAGCAGATCGCTGATGTTCTGGACAGGCGATTGGGTAACATGGTTGGAATCCTTGACCGTGGCATGGCAATCCGCGAGCGTGAGCTGTCTGTGCTGGAACATCTGGTAGGAGTGAGACGTAGGCCATGTGGACATAGGCCAGCTACACCACCTGGTGCAGGTCAACGTGAATGAGCCACATCACATGCCCGCTCCCACAGTGCCGGTAGCAGTAGCAGTGCAGCCGGTGCTGCGCTGTCCACAGCAGGCCACGTGGATGTGGCCTTGGATGTTCCCAGTGGGGACACGGTTCCAGTGGACATGTGTCATTGGACAGTAGTCAATCTGTACCTCTACCTGGTAGTGCCCGTGCAACCCCTGGCAGACACAGGTCATGTGGCTGTGGCCGGACTCAGTGAGCTGTACATCCTGGTCTGTACAATCTGGAGCTGTCAGTAATACCCCTGTGTAGGCTGGACACATGGCAGAACTGTGTGCACACATACACACACAGCAGAAACATCTGTAGGGCACCACAACACCCACATGCATAATGACCACACATGTCCAATCAGATCACCGGCTCTAACCGACACACATGATGTCATCCACTGGTGCAGCCGATGCCCCTGGCAAACATTATCACCCTGTGCATATGATGATACCTGTGCCGCATCCCTGTCATCCACACCATTGGTGCAGGGACATGCTCATATGGTCTGATGCACAGGGTGAACAGAATAGAGAGAAGTGTATATTACATTTGTTGTGTACTGTTGACATGCACCAGACATACCATGTAGTACAGGTTTAGAATGCATTGTTATATGTTCACAGTATGTGTCTTGGAACCAACAGTAACAGCATGTTGGTAATTATGCCCTGCTTCCCTCCTTAAGGTCTAATTGCATGTGCCATTATGTTACAGTGTTTGCAGCTAGAGTGCATTGTTGTATGTACCTTTCTTCTTCCTTTCCTCTACCACAATACTTCCTTCTCTCTTTACTACATCCTGACTGATCCCCACTGACATAACATATTTGTGGATATAACTTATCTCATAGATACTGTATAAAAAACAAAAAAAACTATTTTTGACATCGATATTAGTAAGACTATGTATTATTTACACTATGTTTTGATATTATCAAATTTGCGTATTGCAATTATTTAATAACTTTTTTAGGAATACTATCTTGCTATTGATATTTCCTCTGAGATGTATATTACCTATACTAAAGTCTTTTTATCTTTTATGCTCAATTTTTGTTTTGTTTTGCTTTGTTATTTTTTGTATTCCCTAAACTTGTTATAACCGTTGGAGCTTTTCTCCCTGGGCCTCCACTGAAAATGGACATATATCCAGCTGGACTAGCCCGGTCAACAAATGTAAAATAAAAATAAAATAAATGTTCACAGTATGTGTCTTGGTAACAACAGTAACAGCATGTTGGTAATGATGTCCTGCTTCCCTCCTTAAGGTCTACTTGCATGTGCCAATAAGTAGCAGTGTTTGCATTTTCCCATGTGTAAATGTGGAGTACTCACAGGCATGTATGGCAATATCAGCATGCCATACGTAGCCTCAACCTCACTGTTAGAAAGGCTACCATTCCACAGATGTCCACACATCTACTGATCCAGAAGCATGTGAGCTGTTTAATAGGCTACAGTGGCTAGAGATGTGACATCCATACCGGGTCACATCACAGGTATGGTGACATGGTGCGGGGGGTTTACACAGCGGTCTGGCTGATGTCAATGTTAGAGGCCAGTTGATAGCGTGAGGCCTCACTGTGTAGCAGTAATACACTGTCACATTACAGGATGAGAACACGCACAGACATACACAGAAACACACAGTAACATGACCACACTCACGGGGTCAACAACACTATAATGCACACTCAATAGTGTTGAGGTGAGGACCCCTGCCTATGTGGTAATCACCTTCACAGTACTGTGTACCCACATGACGCGATACAGAGAATGAACATGTACAGGTAGCCAGTAAGGCTGTGACCGATGGCATCAACAGGGTAGTAGACTGCATCACCATGAGGGGTTAGGGATCCTGTCTGTTCTGTATGGTAGCATACACCCTCACTCCATGTACCAGACAGCCATACATACATACACACACACACACACACACACACACACACACACACACACACACACACACTGTGGAGTCCACAAATGTCATTCACATACAGATAGCTGACGTGTGTGATACACACCCCCCCTGCCTACGTCTTGCTTTCTACACTGCAGTATGTACAGATCTCTACAACAGTGTACAGGGGTGTGTAACAATTGGGATGTATTCCCCACCATACGTGGCATATATGGTCACACAAGCAAACACACATGGCAGTACTGTGAATCATACACCTGCTATATGATGATATGTCTGACAGACATGCAACTGTATTGGCCGCATTATGTGTACCAACGCTACCTTCGGCAATTGTGCTGCTATATGCACATGGGAGGACGTAAGTGTTATGGGTGTCAAGTGATGTACAGTCAGTAACACCCTGACCGCTGTGTAGGTTGTATGTATTCACCGTCAAGTAACAGTAACATAGCGTACTGTTTGCACATGTAATGGTAGGATGGCTTGTGACACACCTGTGAGCTGTCTTCAGCAAACATCCATCTGCAAAGGTGGACCACCACTTTATGTACACACATCCATCCATACCTGATGTACATCCTACCGTACTGTCAGTATTTCACCATATACAGGTGTCAGTGATGGGGCTGCATTGCAACTGCATGTTGTAGTTAGACACAGATGAACGACACACATCAGCTACTGCACATGCATAGTAGCTGCATGCACACCACTACATGTACATGTGTGTTGGTCCTACATTCCTGTCATGTAGCCATGTTTGTATGCATTGCAATTGGTGGACATGTGTGATGACATACATGACACATGGACTGTTGTATGATATGTTGGTTGTCATGGGTAACTAGTACAGAGGGAATGTTACCTCAGTCAACATTGCTACCTTATGTACTGTTAGCATTCAACAGCCATGGACCTACCTTCCATGTGCATGTGTGTTATTGCTGTAGCCACTTGTCAGCACAGAGGACAGCAAAAGCTATGCTATGTACATATGCGTTGTGTGTGTGAGCCATGTACATATCCACTGCGATTACATGTATGTCATATCCAAACATGAGTGTTTTTTGGTGTACAGCGACAGTCATCTGTTACAGCTGTGTAAGACCCAGGGCCTCTGTTATTTGTAGAGCCGACCTGGTTATAGGTTCATAGGTTCGTACTAGGCTATCTGCCCTAGGGCATTTATAAGCCTAGCCAGAGTGTGTGTGGCTTTCACCACCCCTTAGGATGAGAATACTACGCCCATTTAGGGTTTAGTTTACTGTGCCTCTGTCTAGTAGTGACACAGAAATGACCCCCGGGGTAAACCTACGATCTCCCATCCACTCGTCAAGATTTCTCTTGAAGAGAGTTAGTGAGGGGCTCTGCCTAACATGGACTGGGATTCTGTTCCAGAGTGTAGGGAGCCTCTGGGTTATGAATCTGTCCCTCCAGCACGTCCTATTTATTTCTGTGTTGAGGTTCAAATCTCTTGCTCTCGTGGCTCTGATGAATTTGGATTTTCTGAGGTGGAGCATGTCCATTAATTCCGGATTGGACATGGCCTTGTACGTCAGGCATAGATCACCTCTGAGTAGGCGGTATGCGACTGAATAGAGCTGGAGTTTCTTCAGCCGGGCAGCATATGACATATGTTTGAGATCCTTTATCCTCTTGGTGAGAAACTTTTGGGGTCTTTCCAACTGCTGCAGGTGTCAGGTAAGATACATCCCAAATGGAGCATTGTACTCAATCATGGGCTTGATAAGAGAAGAGTACAGGGGCACAATGACCTCTCTTGATCTAGATGTGAATCCCTTCATGATAAGGTGGGTAATATAGAAGGTCTTCCTAACCACTTTGGCAATGTGAGTGTCAAATGAGAGGTTACTGTCAACTTGGTTCCCTAGGTCCCTGATTACCTCTTCCGTACTTAATGGATTACCACCTATGTGGTAATTTGTGGGTACCTTGTTTTTCCCAAAGGGTATGACTACATTTTTTGGCGTTCAGCTTAAGGCCATGGCTCTGGCACCAATTATCCATTTCTATGAGGCCTCTCTGAAGGATGCTTGTGTCCGCTGAAGTATCAGTTATAGGTATGGCGCCCAGTTTGCAGTCATCTGCGAACTTTGTCAGCCACAATCCTCCTATGTTTGCCTGCACCTCGGAAAAATAAATGCCGAACAAGAGGGGTCCCAGGACTGAGCCCTGTGGGACACTGCTTGTGACCGGCTAAGAGTTTGACATGGCTCCAGCAACTCTGATCCTGTGGGTTCTGTCCTTGAGCCAGTTTGCAACCCATCTTGTGACATATGGGTTTACATTTAAGCTGGTGAGTTTGTCTATGATGCCTGAGTGGGGTATTGTGTGGAAGGCTTTTGCAAGGTCAAGGTAGGCTGTGTGAACTGCCTTACCCTCATCAATGGCCTTAGTGACTGTTTCAAAAAAGTCGACCAAGTTCAAAAGGCAGGATCTGCCCTTGACAAAGCCAAATTGGGTAGGATCCAATGTCTGTAGGTCCCCAATGTCTTTGTTTATGAGTTTCATAATGATCCTTTCCATAGCTTTGCAGACCAGGCTCGTCAAGCTTATGGGGCGGTAATTTCCAGGGTCCGTAGAAGCACCGCCTTTATGGAGTGGGACCACTGTTGCCGTACGCCACTCTTTGGGTATGTATCCTGTAGTAAGGCTAAGATTAAACAGCAGCCTTATGTGTGGGTTTAATTCCTCTTGGAGTTCATGTAGCACACAGCCCGGGACACCATCCGGTCCCATTGATGCTGTGTTTTTAGCTTTAGAGAGGGCGGCTCTCACCTGGGCATCTGAGATGTTAGGGAGGCTACACTCTGCTGGGATAGATATTTCTCCTTTTGGGGGGAGGAGAAATTTGCACTGAACCTGTCTGCCAGAATGTTGGCAATGTCTGTGGGTTCAGTGTATTTTGTGTCATTTTGGACTAACTCTGAGCATATCTGGGAGTTTCCACCCAGGTTTCTAACATAGCTAAAGAAGGCCTTGTGATTGTTTTTTGTGTCTTTTGTGATTTTTCTCTCAAAGTTGGCCTTGGATGATTTTATGAGTGATCGTAGTTTTTTGCTAGTACTGATCAGAGATGCCTTCCCTTTTAGGGATTTTGCTCTGTCATGTAGTAGCTTCCTCCTCCTGTTGTATAGTTTAATGGCTGGGGTCTACCAGACCGGGCGCCTGCCTTTGGGGGAATGGGTCTTGGTTTTATTTGGGATTGCATGATCCATGCATTCTTGAAGGTGCCCATAGAAGGCATTTATAAAGGATTCAGCAGTGTGGATTGTGGTTTCCACTGGCCCAGAGGCCTTGAAGGATACCACTTCAGTCTTAAGAAGTGTGAAGTCAGCTTTTGAGAAGTTCTTCACTGTGGTCTTTTGTGCAGGGGGTGGGGGCGGGATGTGGATTTCCAGTGAGATTAATTTATGGTCTGATCTCACCAATGAGGGGTATACTTCCGGTGTGGAGCATTTTGTCGCCATGTTTGTGATGATCAGGTCTAGTATATTATCCCGTCTTGTGGGAATGGTGACTAGTTGTTCCATCGCATTTGAATTTATGAATTCTAGGAACCTTTGGGTTAGGGTGCTGGGGCTTGAGTAATGTTCCCAGTCTATGTTTGGGTAGTTGAAGTCTCCCAATATGATGGTATTTGGAGAAACATTCATACTCTCCAGTGTCTTCAGGAAGGCTGTGTAGGGTTCCTGAGTATGAGAGGGTGGTCTGTAGCATGCTACAAACTGTAGGGCAGTTTTGCCTATGGTTAGTTGCACCTGGATGGTCTCCGATGCTTCGTGCGTTGCCACTAACCTGGAGGTGTGGGTATCTTTGATGAATATGGATACTCCCCCTCCTTTTGTGGTTCGGTCTAAGTTTTGGGGCCGGAAGGCATGATATGAGGTAAAACCTGGCAGTGCTGGGGTGCTCTCAGGAGACTTGAATCAAGTTTCAGTCACTGCGCAGACATCGATGTTCTCCATACTGAGGAGGGCTTCGAGAGCATGCATCTTAAGGTTTAGACTTCTGGCATTGAGCAGCATTACCCTTAGTTTTTTTCCACTTGTGTTTTCTAGGGAGGTAGGTTTGTCATTTGAGCCTTGCCTAAAAAAGGCACTATGGGGGTGGCAAGAGCCTTGGCCAATATCCGGAAGCCCAGGGGTGACAGGTGCAAGCCATCCCTTGCAAAGCAGCGTGGCTTGTCAAGCATGTCATCCCAAGCAGACAGACATTGGATCCCATTAGAATGACACCAGTAATTAAGCCAATTGATAAAACTGATCATTTTGTCTTTGTACTGTGGCATCATTCTTGGTGAGGGTAAGATGCTGCTCAGGGTCAGGGTCATACCGGCCTGGGCTACATAATCAGAGAGCTCCTCTATGTCTCTTTTCATGTAGTCCAGGGAGGTACATCTCAGGTTGTTCACACCGGCATGGACAATGACTGAGTCATATTTGTACTTGCTGTGGAGTGACCTGAGTGCTTGTGTTATGTGGTGGATTCTAGCGCCCGACAGGCAGCTTACTGTAACCTTTTCCTTGTTCAGTCTGGTGAGCGGGACGTCAGTGTGTCTGACTATGGAGTCACCTATTACAAGTGTGTCTGGCATGTTGTTTGTCCTTAAGGGCTGTGACTGTTTAGCACACTGACTTTGTAAACTATGTGTTGCATGTGCTATGTCTTGAGGTAGTGGTCGCTTGGGTGTCTGCTTTGGAGGCCTCTGTTGTTTTGGTAGATTTTTAATCAGAGCCTCTGAGTATGTTTTTGTGTGTTTATGTGTTTGGTTTGCAGTTGTGATAGGTCTATGTGAGACTGGGTTTGTGGTGTGCGTGGTTACCTTCTCCTCCTGACTGGTTTTGCCAGTACTGAGTTGAGAGAGCTCAGCCTCCAGTTTGGCTATATAGTTGCATCTCTGACATATATTTGTATTTGTTGGGAGGAGGAGAGGGTTGTCTGTGTACATGAGGCAATTGTAACATTGCCTCAAGATTCCCAGATTCACCAGCTGAACAGGAGAGGATACCAGCAACTGACCCTTTGACATGCTAGAATAGTGTAAAAGATTGCTGTGTAACTGAGTCAGAAAGGACCTATAGGGAAATGGGTACTCAAGGGGATTTTGGTGAATGAAGTACTTTCTTTTTGTTTGAGTGCTTTACCTGTATAAAAATGCTTTAGGAGCAAGTGCTGGGCTTATGAACTGTGGTATCATTGCATTGCATACCACATGATGGAACCCTGTCAGTACATGTGTAGTCTGCACAGTTGCTGTAGACCTATGTACAGTCCACTGGTCATGAGTAACATGGTGTTGTAGTAATGTATGGATGTGTGTTACTGGTCCAAGGACATGGTGATGTCTGAGGGCTACATAGTAGAATGCGGCATTTACCACTGTGATCTGCACCTGAGACATCTGTGATGGCTCTTGAATGTGTACTGGTCAGTACATGTGAGTGGCCTTCATGTTCATGGGGACAGTAACACCTGGAGCAGTCCGTCGTGGTCTTATGGCCCACATGTCTGTATCTGAGGTATATGGTGGTAGTGCTATTGTGCACAACTGTGCCATATGCCAGGTGTTCCTCACTGCAGAGATGTCCGTATTCCCCATTGTTGGATCTGGATTGTCCGAACGCTACACAGCTAGCACTGACGACTGGTGTCAGATGTATGTAGTGCAGCGTTCGTGTTAACAATCTTCACTATCGACACACTGTGCCCTTCCGTGTTTAGAATCCGTGTGCATGCAGGACAGCCCTTTGATACTACTAAATGTGTGAGCATGCCCAGTATGCCATTGTGTAGATGGACACACAGTAAATTCCAAATGGACGTGTGCTACTAAGTGTGTGAGCATGCCCAGTGACACCTTGTGTCGGTTATGTGCCTCTGTGTATGGGCATGACCATTGAAATCCTGTATAGCGATAGTGGTCATGCAGGCAACAGATGTCCATACCCCACATCAGGATGGATTCCTGCATTGAACACACTGGGACTGTCTTAAAGGGTGTACTGTGTGTGGCGTGTCTTGTAGCCATGTAGTGTTGTAATAGTGCTCCATAGATAGGCAGTTGTCCCGCTCACACCACTGCCGTGTGTTTGTCTACATCTACCTTGGGACAGTAATATGCTTTTAGACTGCTCACTCTCCATACATTCCCTATCGGCATCTTTGCCTTTGCTGATGATGTCATCCACCTAGAAGTATGCCTCTGTGAGTGCTGTGTTCCAGTAATCTCGGTAGCGTGTTCTGTAACTGCGTAATGCTGTAGTGTGATAAGGTAGTTAGGTGTATGTTCGACTCCCAGCCCTGCCAAGTGTATGTGTGTTTCCAGCTGCCTGGGGACAGAGTAATGGTTTTAGATGGCTCCCTCTCCATATATTCCCTATCGGCATCTTTGCTGATGATTTCATCCACCTAGAAGTATGCCTCTGGGAGTGCTGTGTTCCAGTAATCTCGGTAGCACATTCTGTAACTGCGTAATGCTGTAGTGTGCGTAATGCTGTAGTGTGATAAGGTAGTTAGATGTATGTTTGACTCCCGGCCCTGCCAAGTGTGTGTGTGTGTGTGTGTGTGTTTCCAGCTGCCTGGGGACTGAGTAATGATTTTAGACGGCTCACTCTCCATACATTCCCTATCGGCGTCTTTGCTGATGATGTCATCCACCTAGAAGTATGCCTCTGGGAGTGTGGTGATGCTGAAACTCGGTAGCGCATTCTGTTACTGCGTAATGCTGTAGTGTAGTAGACTAGACAGGTAGGTGCTCGATTCCAAGGCATGGCAGGTGTGTGTGTTTGACAGTTATACCCTATGTGTTGGTATCTGTGGGTGGCTAGCTGCGGGATGTGTTCAATGTGTTTTGTTGCTGACCTATATAATGTCCACAGCCTGCATATTCTGCCAAGACACTGGGTTGTCAACACATACATTCACCAATAGGTCTGGTGAGTAAATGTCAGCAGCCCTACTCTTACCCTTAATACAATCTGACACATGTGATGCAACAGAACACACATGCCTTGATAGTAACAACACTACATGATGCAGGTGGCACATGTAGTTTCCTTTTCATGCCTGTCTAATGCTTTGCTGTCATGTGGTCCGCTGTTGTGATATAAATGCAATATCTACATATGTGTGTACATGTATATGTGTGTATGTATATGTGTGTACAAATAATATATATGATATATGTAGATATAGAGAGATAGACATAGATATAAACATATATGTCTGGGGACATCAGCACTATTGAATCTTTGTGCCAGATGATCTGTACGTGATAACCTCGGATGTATGTATATCTGCCATGGCGTAGTGGTAATGCACATCGTCTGTTGTGTGCAGGGTCCCGGGTTGTAGTCGTGTAGACACCGGTTATTTTGTTGCTGGGAAGATCATGGGACATCCAGTATGATGATAGTAAGGCACCTGTTATCAGTTGTGTACGTATCTGAGCAACACTAAGCAGTGGTTATTAATTTGGAGGTTCGGTATGGGTCATATAACTATTCATTAGAAGACTATACTATGCAGATGAGGTTGATAATAGTGTATCCCATTTATCCCCAGGGTGTGATGCAGATACCTGGAGTGTATGTGTGTAGTTAGGGGATATCATGGGGATCTCGCAGGCATCTGCATCCAGAGTATTGCACCAGTTCACAGACGCCATGTCAACACATGCTAGTGAGCACGTACATGTCCTCAACACACGTGATTAGTAGACCAGTAATATGTATCTCTTCAACCACATGGATGACTACCCTGGGGTACTGGGTGCTATAGCCTGCACACACATACACATCAAAGCACCACCTGGTGAGCGGGGTAGGGCCTACAGTCACTGCAGGGGCATACCCTCCAACAGCTAGGCCATATGGGATGACCAGGGCATTAGATTGAATGTGTGTGCTGTCTGCCCTGGAAGCTATGATGATTCCGATATATGGCTTCTGACACAGCTGTACCACACCTTTGCCAATATGGACATCCCCTACAGTGTCCTAGTGGGGGATGCTGGGTAACCACTGGTGTCGTGGCTGATGACGCACAGCAGCAATGCACACACACCTGAACACTCACACCATAATGAGGCGGATGCACAGGCAAGACATGTACTTGAGCATGTGTTTGGGATGCTCAGTTCACGGTTCTGCTATCCAGAAACATCCGGTGGAGCCCTGCAGTATTCACTAGCTACATTAAAAAACCAAGACAATAAGAGCCCCAATTAAACTAACAACCAAAAAAACAAAGATACGGACTGGCTGAAAAATGTTTTTTACTTCAAAAACTAAAATACGAACAAAAGGTAATAACGTATACAAACGTATCATTCAAAAACAAAATAATCAAGTCAAAGTCAAATAGTCCAGTAAGCGCTTTCGTTTGTCATTTGCCAAACTTTTTCAAACTGAAAGAAAATCACTTCCTGTTGATTAAATAGTATATGTTGGTTATGTAATAAAATCAATTAAGACTTTAAGCTTTTAAAGAAACAGCACGTAATAAACCAATATAAAATATTAAGATATAAAGAAATTATTTGTCAACAAATGGAACTAAAACCTAAAGTGTAGAATCAAGCAGTGTTCAGACCTAAACAAATATATATGAACCATGAGAGAAAACTAATATAATCAAATAGTGTAAACCACTCCTTTTTAAAAATCAGTACATTGTATAACTTTTAGCTTCCTACACAGGAAAGACAAATTCCCATTCACAAAAATGTTCAATTAAAAGTAATATTTCGTAGTGTACATTTTAAACATATCACGCTGAATGCTTTAAAAGTGTATGATCAAATACAAGTATATATTTTATCCCTTGTAGTAATTAACACCGTAAGCGCAACTTGAAATCAACAATATGCGCTTTGAATAATACGAAATCTGAAGCCTATAAACTAACCACAACTATATCAAGCAAAAATATTTAAGCTCATGTAAAATTAATATACAGTATGTTTAAAAGGTATGATATGTAGTATAATTAAAATGTATACTTCATATTATAAATATAAAATGGTTAAAATCTGTACTGAACACAAAATTGATACATAATTACATACTCTAAATAATGAAGCATTATAAATATAATGAAATGTGTATGTAAATATGAAATGTGTATATAAATATAAATATAATAAGTATACTTAATACTACTTAATAAGTGAATAGATGTGTACCGAAATTATCTTGCTAATGATTTTAATTTCAAAATACTGGCTATAGAAATGGCACTATTCATGCCTGGCCAGTTATGTGCATTTAACCTTATTTGCCATTCTAATTCGAGCCTTTCTAGTAATGGTTGCCATGCACCACCCCTTACATCCATTTTTAGGACATCTAGCACAACAAATTTAAACGAATGGGATGTATATGTGTTTATATATTTTGCCAAGGCGTTTAAATCACTTCTATCACGTATTGCTCTAATATGTTCGCCAATACGCTCCTTTAATCTTCTTTCTGTTTTACCTACGTAAAACATAGTACAGTTACAGCATAAAGCACAGTATACAACCCTTTCACTAATGCAACTGGCTTTTTCTTTTAAACAAATTTTTGTGCCGTTAATTTTCACCTCATTCGTTTCAAACACATAATGGCAATATTTACATCTACTACATTTAAATGTTCTCCCATATTTTATATTTTTTGTAAGTTCTAAGCATTTTTTCAGATTCATACCCCTTTTATATACTATTGATGGACTACAATCAAAAAGATCATGTAAAAATGGATCGGTCACTATAAGTTGCCATTTTTTCTTTAGAATGTTATTTATAACAACACTATCAGAATTATAAGTGGTAATAAAGCTTCTGGAAAAACTTTTACCCTCATTTATACTTAATTTACTAATATTGTTTTGAATAACACAGGTAGAATCTAAAATTCCATTTTCTTTGTTCAAACTAGTTGTATTACTTCCTCCCTCTGAGTTCAAGGTAGCTGTGACTGTTGAATTTAATAATGGTTTAAAATATAAATTGTCACATTTGACTACTACTTCAAACATCACATTATTTATCATTCTATCTGGGTATCCTCTATTTTTGAACATCTCACATAAATTCAAGCATTCACTTATAAAATCATCTCTGTTACTTACCATTCTAGAAGCCCTTATGAATTTTTTAGAACTGCTCTTTTTTGGGTGTAAGGATGGCAACTATCAAAGTGCAAAAAGCTGTTCTAAAATTTCTTGCGAAATATTTTAGATGTAAATCCTCTATTTGTATAATCTTTTTCTAATAACACATCTAGAAAGGCTGTTGAATTTTTGTTTGATGTGGCTGTAAATTTTAAAAAAGAATTTGTGGAATTTATATATAATAAAAATTCATCCATTTTTTTCTTCACTTCCACACCATAAAATAAATATATTGTCTAAAAAACACAAATACATTTTATAATAAAATATTTTATAATAAAAATAAAATAAATAAATAAAACAAATAAAAATAATAGTTAAAAAATGTAGTATTAAAAACAAATTCTTTCTCCCATATGTACATTACTATATTTGCATAGAGGCCCCCGCACGGGGACCCCACAGCAACACCTTCATTTTGTAAATAAATACTATTGTTGAAAAATGTAAAATTGTTTCTTAAAATTATATCTAATAATTGATCAAATAAATTAATTCTGTTTTGTATTAAACCTTTTTATTTTAGAAATAAATTAAACCATTCCATTCCTAGCTCATGAGGAATAACGGAATACAAATTTTTAACATCAATAGTAACAAAAATATCATTCTCATTGTACGCAGTGGACCCTATAGTAGACAAAAAATCCCAAGAATATTTCAATAAATGCTTTTCAGAATGTATATAAGTTTTTAAATTATTGTCGATAAATTTTGCCATTGGGTAAGTAATAGAGCCTTGGGCATCAACAATTGGTCTAAAAGGGGGTTTATTTAAATCTTTGTGAATTTTTGGGACTCCAAACATAGTTGGAGTCCTAGGATGACAAGCACTCATATAATTAAATTCTTCAATGTTGATGTCCCCTTCAATAAATAAGTCATACAGGATCCCTGTAATATGCCTATATGCCCCATTTAGTTCATTTATGGAACTCATTTTATATGTGTTACTATTTAAAATATATTCTAATTCAGTATTGTAATCATAAGTGTTAAAAATTGTCATACCCCCTCCTTTATCTGGCTTTATAAATCTTATATTTTTTGTTTCAATTAAGGTATTTAGTATACCGTGTTCAACTTTTGTTAAATTGTATCTTTTGTTCTTTGTACCTAATGCATCAAGAGCACGGAAATCCAATTCACATAATTTTTCAAAAGTATCCAAGGTTGGATGTGGGGGGGAGGGTTATAAGAACTAGAAACATAAAATGGCTTAGTTATCTGTTCAGTGTTGTGAAATAGTAAACTTAAATTTAATTTTCTAACAAACATTTTTAAATCAATTATAGAATGCACAATATTCATATTTTTGCTTGGAATAAAAGTTTGTCCTCGTGACAGCAAATCACAAATGCTGTTGTCAAATGAAAAATCGGAGTAGTTATACACAATAAAGTCTTTAGTAGTATTAGTGTAAATAACTGGCCCACAAGTAACCAGTGACGCCCTCACTGGTGACCTCTCCATTGACCCCTGTGGTAGTTGTTTCTCCCCCTGGAAAAAGTCCCGCGAACATGGGCTTGATTGTGTGGCCCCCAGTTCCTTCTTTGGTTCTAATTTTGAAAAGTTTGCTGACGTTGCATTAATCTTTCGGACCTCTGCAGAGGTGGGAAGGAATCTGTTCCAAAAAAATCCGTGTTGTCTTCCAAATCACAATCCTCCCTATTTGTATTCGAATCAGTGTTGGTATCATTTCCCCCCTCACGGGCAGTCAATTTATAGCCCCATTGTTGAGAGGTGGGGGGGTAAGCCATACCCTGTCCATAAGCATTCAAATGTCGATCTAGCTTTTTGAGCTTTCTGTCTTTGATTATTTTCATTTTTTCATCAATAGATTTAAATATACATTGATAATCGGTCATTACTTATGAAAGCGGAGTCCTTTTTTACCACTGCATCCAATTCATTAGCTTGCTTTGTCAACAATTCAATTGATTTTTTTATTATCACATACAACCAAATTCATATAGTCTATACCAAACTTGTCAAATAACTTAATTAAATCAATATGTAACGATGAATTTATTATCAGTCCAGATGGAACTCTCCACACCCGTAAACCTTTTGGAACTATGTTTTTCTTTATGCATTCTTGAAAAAAGTTGTTGTCCATCTGCAATTTTTTTATTTTTAGCAATACATAGTCTAATTCAGCCAGTTTATCATTAAATGTTCTAGGCGTACCTGTAGTGCTATTCGTTGTCAATGAAAAGCCACTGCTATTATTCAACCAAGAAGAAAATTCATCGCTTTTTGTTCTTGTAATGTTCAAAACCCCTGAAGTAGACAGTTGTTCAGTATCACCTACATTGTTGCAATTCAGGGAAGTGGAGAGCCTTCTATCTGACTCCCCCGAACTGGTCCTGTTAATGTCCACAAATGGGTTAGAATGAAGAGAAAGGTTTGAACACTGTGACAAGCTACGTTGTTCGAGTCTGTCCATTCTATCAGTTAATTTCTGAATCAGCTGTGTCAAGCTGCCCAATATGTTTTCCGTTGCTGTTTCAGTCTCTGTCTCAGCCATATCCAAACGTTAAAAAACCAAGACAATAAGAGCCCCAACGAAACTAACAACCAAAAAAAAAAGATACGGACTGGCTGAAAAACGTTTTTTACTTCAAAAAATAAAATACGAACAAAAGGTAATAACGTATACAAACGTATCATTCAAAAAGAAAATAATCAAGTTAAAGTCAAACAGTCCAGTAAGCACTTTCGTTTGGCATGGTTCATATATATTTGTTTAGGTCTGAACACTGCTTGATTCTACGCTTTAGGTTTTAGTTTTAGTTCCATTTGTTGACAAATAGTTTCTTTATATTTTAATATTTTATATTGGTTTATTACGTGCTGTTTGTTTAAAAGTTTAAAGTCTTAATTGATTTTATTACATCACCAACATATACTATTTAATCAACAGGAAGTGATGTTCTTTCAGTTTGAAAAAGTTTGGCAAATGCCATACGAAAGCGCTTACTGGACTATTTGACTTTGACTTGATTATTTTGTTTTTGAATGATACGTTTGTATACGTTATTACCTTTTGTTCGTATTTTATTTTTTGTAGTAAAAAAAACGTTTTTCAGCCAGTCAGTAGCTTTGTTTTTTTACTAGCTACATGCACACAATTTGTTATGGTATTTGCTATGCTACATATTCTGATCCTGCAGTAACAGTTGCAGCAGGAACAGTATGGGGCAGGGCCACACGGCCCAACACCACTGTCAAGGCCTGTACAGGCACAGTGTGACTTGGCGAAGAAACTACCTGAGCAGGGCCCAGTCAGCGAAAGGCCATGCACAGTATGATCTGCCCTTGACAAAGAGGCAACACAAGGCATATGCACTGACACAGTAGGTACCCACAGATGTCCCCTCTCTGACCCGCACACAGTACAGTAGATGCCAAACATGATACTACCTGTGCTTGGCCATGTATAGGAGGTGCACTGTGTGCATCCAACATAGGCAGCCCTCCAGCACTGTCCTCAGGTCCAGAACACCCCCAGGGTACGTCTATTGACCTAAAAATTGGCAGTTGTATTAGAATATGTATTTACCCATTGCTATGGTATGTATGTGAGAATACAAGAGACTTTTGTGGCCGACTGTTAGGGCAGCAGACAGTACACGTCCATAGTGGCACCATGACATCTGTAGCACATATGGGGGTCACAATGGTAGCCAGTAGTACACAGGGTGTCCCAACACACTGCAGATTATGGGCTGAACATCATGTGTGTCCGTACAGCCCACACACGTTCCATGCAGCTGGACAGGTGTGGACCAATACAGACAAATGATATACAATGGCCTATGGATATGCCCAATGAATGACCACAACCCCCAAAGACACACACAGACTACAGCAGGCCAGGCAGTTTGATGTAGGTTGTGAAAGCTAGGACATCCAACACCACTTTGCTGGTATTTAACGCTGGGATCTGACGTACACTGATATCCCTCCAACCAGCAATTTAGGTAGGTCCACACACCGACATGGAGTACCTGGCATACCAGTACAGTAGCGGCATATGTGTACAACTGTCAGCTGTGCCCCCCCATCCAACCTACACATGAGAGTCATGTGTGCCACCCACGGTGCTGTGTAGGACTGTGGATGCAGTTAGATGTCCCCCCACGCTATGCAGACATGTAGCAACTGTCAATGCCACATGACCATTAGCTACCCTGCAGACACAGCATGACACCTGTCTGTGTAGAACAGAGGGGTCGGCAACACAGTACTGACTATCTGGACATGTGAAACATGCGATACAGTTGTCCATACTTGGCATGCTCACACACATGACGGTATGACGGTAATGTCGGTCGACAACATACGTAACAGTCATACTGGGCATGCTCACACACTGAAACACAGGACGGCCAGGCATGCATACACCAGTGGTCCGGACATATTTGCCAGTACATTGCTATACTGTTGGATGACTGCGCTGCATGGTGTGTGTGTGGCCTATCGTCTGTACATATGCCATGGTCTATTGTTAATTCACATGAGCTGTGTGTGCAGGGTACTGCTACCCACACATGAATAGGGCAGTTCTTTGTTTGCGGACAAACCGATGCCTTTGGATACGGACTGGGTAAGGCACATTCCAGCAGGTGGGAGCAGTTCTGCGTGGGTTTGCACAGTGTTAAGCACTACTGATCTCTGGTTACAGCACCTTTTACCCGTTTAGACTCCACATTTCTTTGACAGTGCACTACTGGCATACTGGTAGACAAACACGCTTACAGCCGCTCGCTCACCAACATTTCTGCTTACATTTGTCACTCACGCTGGGTGTGTGTGATCCCTTGTGATGCACATAACATTGGACTATATGACTACAGTATCGGGTATGTCTAACCATTTGGCGACGGCAGCCATTCAACTGTACAGACTCTGCGGCCTGTCCAGTGACGTAATCATATTATATGCGTGTTCCTCATACGATCTGCTCCCATCTGCCTGATACATGGGAACCGATACTCTGCAATGTTGACATGTGAATATGATTTTGTTAACGCAGCTGTCCGGCGAGTCATGCTACCGCATACCTACTGTACGTTTTCCACCTTTCAGATTGCACGACAGGAGACTGTAGGAATAACACCTTTCCCACTTTGCATGGGACAGTCCCTCATTAGGCATATGTCATGTGATGATACTTTAGCCATTGCAACTGTCCTGATTATGGGACATTCTCATATTCTACATGTCTGTAGCGGTTGCTTGTTACAGGTCTTGTATACCTGACATGTCGATATGTTATATGTAGTAGCATAAGCAACTTTACAGACTACGCTTTGATTTGTGCTGACATGTATATTGCTGTACTATGCATGGCTGTAGGTATGTTCTGCCCTGGTATGTCTGACATTTCTACAGAGCAGGTCCCACTTTGGCCATTCAGAATGGTGGCGGCCCTATAGATCCTATATGTAGAGCTATCACATGTGTCAAGGCAACACATACCCACAGCCAGTTGTCAACTGACTACTTCCACGGTTTGCATACATTCAGGTTATTCTTGTACCATTATAATTGCTAATACTGTTTCCTATTACATGTAGCTGTTTCTGATACAGCAAATTAATTTCTGACACCACTACACACAATATATGGCCTCCTTTCCCGAACTCACAGGCCATGTGCCATAACATTCATTTTGCAGGACACAACTGCCCAGATGGGTGTGTCACTCAAAGGCGTACGGGTGTAGAACCTCATCTATTATGCTATCATCTACCTAAGGTGGTCATCAAATTATGCACTTTCCGTCACTCACTGACCTCTCATACCAATGGGGAAGAATGAACACTGTATCAGGAACACTGCATGACACCCTGTGGGACACATTTAGAGGATTGGTTCTATTAAGCAGACACATTGACAGTCACAGAGCATATGTATTCATTCACGTTTGTCGAAGTACCTGCCGTTTATGACTCATACATGTTGTCATCTGTCATTACCTGTATTCCGCCACCTGTCCACCTAATATCACTAGTTCTGGAAGTGTTTAGTTGGACTTTGTTACATTCTGATTCATAACTATGGATGTCCATGCTAATCGGGTACACGGCACTGATTTGGTCTCTATGTATTCCCCCAATGGTTTACAGACTATCCGGTAGATGTGCTCTTCAGGTTTGGGACGTATAGGCATCTGCTATGCCCACATAGGAATATTAATGACTTCCACTGGGCAGGCCTACTACATCTCTGCCAACCACCACCTGCATACTTAAGCCCATTATTGCATACCCATGGTCCACCTATCTGGCACCCCTCTACAGCACTCATGACATATACTTACTGTGAGCGCAACTGGTGTATGAGTACACCCCTACACATTGCCCACTCTCCCCGTCTCGGGACACATGTACGTTTTGTCAACCCATGTATTATCACACTTGCACAACCTACTGTTCCATGTACATCTACATCCAGCTCGCATCGATGACAACAGGTTGACACATACACTGAATTTTTGGGGTCCCGCAAGGGACACCGTTATCCATGTTTAAAGTGTAGACCTTGCAGATCTTTCCCACTGCTACTTTCCTGACGGTGTTTTGGACAGCAGCAGTGTATTAATCTTTATTGCATTGCCTGTCTGTATGTCTGACCGGCCTAGCTGGGCGGTGTGGGGGGT